>NC_071267.1:20958838-21258838 GCF_023375685.1 Ictalurus furcatus | reverse complement strand
TCATCAAAAGGCATTTTAAAGTGCATAATCCACCTTATTCACATTCATTACACATGCAGTTGTATTTCACAGTCACTGCTGAAGTTATCACTGTGTCAGCAGAGCAGGCTGAAAAATATCGGCTCAAATGATTATTACATTAATAGGCTACATGAATCTACAGTCTAGGCTAGAAAGATATCAGTTCCAGCCTCCATAATATCTAATATAGTTTTGTTTCTGAAAAGGACACAGTTTTATTGTAGCTTTGCATGTACACCAGTAATCTGAAATTGCCTGTGGACCAATTACAAGATTTCTAGTTTCTATTTCTACAAGATTTTCTGGGAGGCCAGCACACCCCTGCATCTCAAAAGTATAATAATCTAACTGAAGCTGTGCCTGGATGTTATTTTCTGAAGAACACCAATTACCTCCTTACAAATCAAGCATGTAATAAACATTCACTGGCTTCTTGTTTACATAATGATGATAATGAAAGGTTATTTAATGGTGTCTAGATTAATCTGTCTCACTGAACATTTTCAGGCTAAATTAACTAATAGTTAAAGATATACAAGTCCCCTGAATGGTGTAATGGTAAATTTGGTGTCTGATATCGAACCTCAACAGACTTTCACTACACTGAAATAGGAGTATCATGTTCTACTCTCCCCACTCAGTCTCATGCTCTGTAATTGTCATCTTGAAAAGCCAGTATTGAGCATTTGTAGCTTTTCCTCTCCCTTTGAGTGTTTTCTTTTGCTTTCGGAGGAAGATCAGTTGTCTCGGGGCACGCTCCGTTAAAAACTCTCATCAGGTCATCAGGTCTCACTGAAGAAATCCACTCAGTTAAAGCAGCCCTGTCACCCACCATTACAAAGTGAAAGCTGCCTGAGTTTTCTCTGCTGATAGCATTCATTTGTGCAGGCTCACTGGGACCTGTAGTCTCGAGACAGCAGCTCAGATGCTCAATCCAATCCTACAGAGCCTGACTCCAGTGCTATTAAAAGCAGACACTTGCATTTATCAAGGCAGACAGGTTAATCAAAGACCATATGTGTTATGTCGCATGTCTGCGGTTTCTGCTGAGGATACATTAAATGGAAAGTCCCATGATGTTATTCATTTCAAAAACTCCCAGGATATTAATTATTTTAAAAGTTTTTTTTTTCTCTCTGACTTAATGATTGTTGGTAATAATGGCAATTGATGTAAGCTCTGAAAATAGACCTTTGTTAGTCATCCAATGGTTTAACAAAAATATATAAATGGGTTTTACATTTAAATTATTCTACACTGAATATTATGATATAGTATTTGCATTTTAGCTAATAATAAGGCTGTATGGTATGATGTATGGTATGAGACATATGAAATATTATATTCCCACTACTGGTGTAATTGATTGGTAATACTAATTAATAATATTAATATAAATAAAAATATTTGTATCTGTATTTGTGTTCAGATTAAAATCTGAAGTGGGTGTGACCTAAGTTGTTGTTTTTTATGTCAGGATTCTTCAAGGCACATTTGCCTCACACCTCCAGGGTTGAGGGTTTGATTCCTGCCTCTGCTCTGTGTGCACAGAGTTTGTTCTCCTTGCTGTAGTTCTCGGCAGCCATGTTAGTAGGCTGCACTGTTTTCTGGGAAATGTAGTTATATGCTGAGTCCGGCATTGCCATAACAACCAGTTTCCAAAAACATGAATTGTAGGCTAATTGGCCTTTCCAAATTGTCTATTGTATATGAATGTGTGCATAATTGTGCCCTGTAATGGGTTGACACCCCGTCCAGGATGTCTCCCGCCTTGTGCGGGGGATGTCCCCTGGGATAGGCTCCAGGCTCCCTATGACCCTGTGTAGGATAAGCGGTACAGAAAATGGATCGACGGATGGACGGATGGATGGATGAATGGATGGATGGATGGATGGACATCAGGATCCTGGTCCCAATGTACACCTCTAGTCCCAACTAGATTCCCTGTGAACTTTCTGTCAAGCTTTAAAGAAAATTAATAGAGGGCCTCCTATTCATATCTGTATTTATATCTGTTCATAACACATAAGCTGTTCAAACCAAATATTGGGTTCATATTCTGTTACATCCTTAAATCACACATGTATTAATGAATGACATCTCATAAAGTTTATAGTAACCACCACCAACATCTTAAATCAAAATGACATGACATATTTCACTGAACCAATTTAGATAGTGTACTCCAAAGGGCATAGAAATAAAATACCAAAGTCTTGTGCTGGAGCCAACTGCCTGAGTTCTAGGTCTATTACCCAAATCATTACACAGCACCATAGCCCTAAGCAATATGGAGAGTTTATGCTTATGAGAACTATACTGTAACAATAAGAGCGATTGCAGTTTGACTCGATTTCAACACCAAGAGTGTTTTTAATCATTTTCAGATTGAATCTGTCCATTTTAGAACACCTTCAGCCGCCAGCTAAAAAACTCGGCCATCTGAAAACACTGTCAGACATGAAGGGCAATGTCCTCAGTATCCGAACTTGCTTTGAGTGTTTCTTTTTTTTTTTTTTTAAAGGTAGCATTCAGGCATTATGTCACCCAAGAGCTCAATATTCTTGTTATAACCTGGCAAGGTAGTTGTAGTTGATACATATATTTTTAGTAGCGTTTTCCTAGTGTAGCCCTAAAGGACCAGATAATTGCAAGATGTGCTAGTTTTTACCCTTAAACCTTTCTGTTTGCTCTAATGAAGTACTTGTTAATGACCCTGTTGTTCTGAAAGCTTTTTGTAAAGATCCTGTTAGCCTCCTCTCTATGCCATCCCTAAGCTCCCTGATCAGTGGACCATGACAGCAAAACCATGTCAACATGAGCACAGCTACAGCTTTCCTGACTCTCCTGACCTTTCCTGACAGTCTTTTGTTTTGGATTTTTGCACTTTTTTTTTTTTTTTTGCTTTTGCCTTTGAACTGTAAAGCAAACTTTTGTAAGAGAAGACTAAATTAAAACACACTTGACTGTGAGAGAGACTAAATAAAAAACAACCTTCAATATGACACATACTAAACAAAAAACAATCATTATTGTCTGCACCTGTGTCTAATTTGCCTCACATGTTATTTTATTCTTGTCAGAGCATAAATTACCCATGTTTTGTCTTCGTGAAGCTTTGTGAAGTCTCTAAATGTATTCTTGGCTTGTGACCCCTGTTTCTCTAGTTTCCTGTCTTGACCTTGCATAATGGATTTACTGTACCTTTGTTACGGTTTTATATAAGCCTCAGTAAAATGCTTACAAAAAATGGCTTTTTACTAATTGTTATGTATGTTTGTAATTGTCCAGTTCTGAAGAGGCAGGGCTTGAGTCTTTATCCATCCATCCATTCATTCATTTTCTGTACCACTTATCCTACACATGGTTGTAGGGGAGCCTGGAGCCTATCCCAGTGGACAATGCAGGGGACATCATGGAAAGAGCATCAACCCATCAACAATCTGGGAATGACAATCAGCCTACAACATGTCTTTGTACAGGAGGAGGAAACCAGAGTACCCGGAGGAATCCCACGAAGCACAGGGAGAATATAAAAACTCAGGGTGGAGGAAGAAATCAAACTCCCAACTCTGGAGGTGCGAGGCAAACATGCTAAACACTAAGCCACCATTAGCAATGCTAATATTGCAGTTTGGTGTTCTTCCTATTGGAAGACTAACCTGATCACATGGGAAATATGTACAAACTTGAAAAAACAATGGCAATGTGGTTGCACTTCATATTAATAATTTTGTAAGAACAAATGCCCATGCCCTTACTCATGCCCCTAACCGCAGCATTAAACTTCTTGTTATGAATTTGCAAATGTGAGATCATGTTGATAGACACGTTCTACTCATAAATCACTTTATAATTGGAATTGACAGCAGTAAGCTCCAGGACTGGTTCTATGCACTCTTGCTTTATAATTGAGTTTATTGACTTAATTAAGCTCCAGGGCCTGTGCTATGCATCTGAGTTTAAAAGCCATATTTACCAGAACGCTTAAGGAGAAAACGCACCCTAGGGTTCTTTCTTTTTCTTCTCTCAAGCAACCTTTAAAGGTTCTACATTGAATCCTACAACAGATGTATCTAGCACCCTAAGGAAAAGCCCCAAGAAGAAACGCTTTAGAAAGGCAGAACTGTTAAGCATCCAAAAAAACATACCTTGGGAAGAAATACTTTTTACACTTTAGAGCACATGGAGTTGTACCATTATATGGAGCTCAGACCCAAACCAAATTGTCCACAAATCTTCTAGAAGACTATGTTATTCTTTGTCTTCTGGAGCTTTTGGTTAGTTGTGGTAGACTTTCATACTGGCAGTAGAGTCTATAAGAAGGCAGATCTCTGCGAGGTAGGTTGGTGTTTGCTGCTTAAAATTGACCCAGAAAAGTGCAACCACAAATATAGTCCAGTGCAAATGAATCTCAGCTGAAAGTTTTTCTTCTTTCTCTGGGTGATATTTACACTTTGCAAAGGATCAGGCTGGAGGTCATTTAATCAGATATGAACTGTTCATGTTACTCTCAAAAAACTGAATGTGCTTAGCTGAAAGACAAACATTTATCTGCAGAAATATGCTTAGTTAAATCTGCTTGCAAAATCCCAGCAATTCTCTAATTAGTTGTTTTGGGGATGCATAGTAATAACTTGTTGGAATTTGCTAGCAAACTCTTACTGCACAGTGAACAGGGCTTTTTTTGTGTTGACTGGGCTGGTTTGGATCTTCTGCAATGGTGTCAAGGGGCTGTCTACAGAGCGCAGGCGTTTTTTATGTCTTGAATAATTTATCAACAGTGTAACGTTTTGTTTTGTTTTTTTTTTGTTTTGGTTTGGTTTTTTTTCCAGCAGTGACTTAGTGTGCAGTTTATTTTGATTGAAATTTTTTATAGTAGTTCCACTTATATAATTATATACTCTTTATGGTGGCTTAAAAATGCATTAGAACAAAACAACATTTGGAGGGCAGAGTATAGGCCATGGTGTTTTATTCGTTTTTATGTGAATCAATACAAGTACAAATACAAAGAGTGATCACACACAAGTTTTAAGCCTGTTGGTAGTGTAGTTATTAGTATGCTGGGTTTTCAGAAGGCACGCTATAGATCAACACATGGTTTTATCCTATTGAAGGAAAAGTCAATTAGATCTCTTTTAGATCTATGTGACTTTTGATTGAAGGTTAATCCAAATCCCACAGAGGCTATTTATCAGTATATTTCTCTAAGCTCTGTAAAGGTCAGTGGAAAAACTGATGGGACTTGGACCCATTTTTTTGTGTCTCTAATCTGGCCTTAAAGCCTAAATTCCAGCAGGGATGTTTTAAAAAATTATTTGGACCGCAAAGGAGCTAGCGACCTGTCATCGAGTGTGTTTGGACTGCTAAGTAGTTGATTGTTCCTGGTTAATAGCATCCAGCAGTGCTGCAAGCTTTGATTCTGAGCTTGTGGCAGCTGTCTATCACAATGCCTCTGATGGGGTGAAAAGATGCCTGACCTCCTCCATTTAGCCTCCATTCCCACTCCACACAGACATGCAAAGTGCTTTCATGCCGTAGACTGAAAATGCTATTTAATTACACTACATCAATCTCTGCCTCCTCTCTCTGCACTCAAGCTCGATGTTTACTTCCTTTTTATCTTTCTGCTAGTCAGACAAACAGAGGAAAAGGGTAAGGTGAGCAAAAAATTATAGAAATGTTCCAGAGCCAAAGATCCATAGTATGAAAATGTTCTGCAGTGTTATACAGTATGACAAAAATAGTAGAATTTCCAGCATCAGCTTCACTTCCAATGTTGAGAAGCACCAGAGAACTGATAGGATGCAAAATTTATTTGAATTGATAAATGTATCAAGCAAGAGTAATTTCCTTTTACTCCATATCAATAATGTTGTAGGAAAACCTGAACATCCAAACCCAGTATCTTGCCAAGCCTTAATTGTTTATTTCCTACAAATTGAATTGATTCAACTGAGACACAATCTTATGAATGTGATGCTGCCTGAAGGGTAACATGGAAAAAAACGTTTGTTTTTCTTATACTGCATAGGAGCAGGTGGGAGGGAAAAAGATAACTGGCTAACATTTACTGTCTATGGGTCATCATTGACAAATTCAGCCACAATTAGCCCAAGCTGTAGGTGGTAATGGACCAAATTAGACTCTGGGCAAATGCAGCCAAACTGAAATCCAGTCACTGCTTTGAAAGTAGAGCCAGCATCACTCAGTTTGCTAGCAGTATTGGCTAGTTTTCTAGCTTAAAGTGCATTATTAATTGCTTAGAAAATATGAATTGCGTAGTAATCCCACAGCAGGTATGCTGTTAAAAAGAGAGCACAATCATGTAGCTAAAACCCATATGACACAACTCATAACGCATATTTTTTTAACTGAATAAAGTTATTGATTTATTGTTACATTTATTCTGTAATAAGCAATGAAACCTGGCATAAAGTCAGTCAATAAATATGAGAATCAATGAATCAATCAGTTAATCAATGATTAACTTGCCTAACCCTAGGCATTTCTTTCTACATCATACATTTTGACTCTCTCTCAATCACTGGTGTTTGTCTTCATTGTTTCTGCATAAAGCAGCCGAAAAACCAACAATATTCAATGATGGAACTATCAGCCACCTGATTGTGAACATAATCAGTTTCATTTTGCCAATTCCAATATATTCACTAATACAAGATTTTAACTACGACATCTGGATGCCTTTCCAGCGTTGCATGTGAATCAAACAGTTATTTTCCTTGACCAAACATCATACTGCCTGAGTGCTCTCAGAACTCTAGCCTACATTTAAGTGGGCATCTATCCTTTTGATTGATTATTCAGCGGCACTTTCTAAGTTATTTTGGCCTATTCTGATTACCCCGAATGACTCAGTACAATCTTGGCATAAATAGTTCACAGAAAAAAGGCCAAATTAATATTTTATGAACATGGTGAACAGGGACTTAGTATCAAAGATGATGGAGATCTTTCAATGTTATTTTTTCTAAGACTTTAGTTATGTGCTAGAAATGTTGTGATAATTAAATTTATAATATATAACCCCAGAGATGTACAAACATAACATTATGGCAGAAATGGTATGGATGGTGAGAGATGTATTAGTTTTGGGGGATTGTACTTATTATTGATGGCTGATAACTTTTAATATGTAATTAGAATTTTCTGTCTTGCAAACATTTGATTAAGACATTAAAGATGAAAAAAAAAGACAAAACATGCTACATACCCAATACATCTTGACAAAAGAAAGCTACTCAATTCTTAGCCCTCAGGCCGTGAGTGAAAAATGGTCAGCATCGGAGGAGGAAATGGAAAATAAACCCATGAGCATTACATTCCTAGACCTAGTATAAAACAAATGTTATATGTCTGTCTAATAAAGTACTTTTTTAAGTTTAAATTTAATGAAGTCATACGTTCATGTTTAAATGTAGAGAGATTGTTAACTAGTTTTGTTGTTCTATTTCAAATCAAAGGCTCATAAGCAAATGCATTATAGATGCAAATTCTTCCAGATATAAAGTAATTTACTAGCTCTAGTTCTAGCTTTTTATCATCGACTCCATAAAAGAATTAAATAAACACTTTAAATCTTAATACAAATAGCATAATTCCTCTTCAAAGTGTAAGCTAACAGGTTTGTATATTTATTCTTATTATGCTCCAGTGTTAAGTGCTGTAATTCATGTTTAGCCCGGAACAACTAAATGAAATGAGGAATGAAATCATGATTATGGCAAGTACCGAAAGGGAGATTTTATTTAAATTACTCCTTAAATGCCAGACATTTTTTTGGTACAATATTCAAACTAATTTGATTTTTCTTATTGCGCTTAAATGCTTACAAGATTCCATGGTGCTGGCAGCTAGAGCTCTCATTTCCACCATTTCTGTTTTATTAGGAGATACGGCACCACATAATGCTGCTGTCTCCTTTTCCAGCTAAGTCCAACTAAGGCTGTCTGAGCCCAGTACTTAATATTTAATATAACACCATGCAGCACTCGTATTTACTCATTTCTCTATTCATATTGTTATTTTAAAAGGCAGAATCTTGTCTTCTGGACCAACCAGAGTCTACACAGCAAAATCACCAGTGTTGATTTAACACCCACCATGTTGAATTCACACCCTACAGTGTTTATATAAGTCCATTGGGCTCATATAAACATTCTAGGTGTTAATTCAACACTACTGATTTTACTGTGTAGGAATAATATAGTTTGAATATTGAATCAACTTAATCAAGTACACAATACTTATTTATTTTAGAAGCTAGGACAGAGATGGATGTGCTGTAGTTGTTGTTGTTGTTGTTTTTCTACTAGTAATAGGGTGTAAAAGAAGTGTAGGCATAGTGATTTCAGCATCGATAATATGCATGAAATGATTTGCACCTTGACTTATATTTCTAATACCATGCATTACTGGTGTACAAATTAAAAAAAAAGCTTAATTTGCCCTTGATATTATGGCAATAAATGTACTAGTTAATTTACGTTCTGTGGACTTACTGTGCCAATAAATGGGGAACATTTTTATTTTTAATTAAACACTGCCATCTGCTGGTTCATTTGCAGTATTCTCATCGGCACTCTGGGCAAGTGACGTTTTAAAAGAAAAACTCCACCCTCAAATACATTAAATGTGTTTTCTGAAATCTTTGTGGTGTCTTTAGCTATTCTGGCGCTAATTTCTTGTTTGGTGCTGTATTTTCATTACTCCCATGGGAAATTAGAGGTTGTCTGCCATGCTGACATCACAGGAGGACATTGTCAATGCCGTTACAATGGCATTTAAACAATATCTAACATAAGAGATAATGGGCAGATTTTTTTCTGTTACCTTCTGTTAGCTTCTTTCTTCATTCACAATTTGTCACAGACATTTTATATTATATTATTAGTAAATCTAATGTAGTAGTAGTGGAGACTGCAATGGTTGGACTCAAAGTTACAGAAAGTAAGAAATATTTTCCATAAAATACTGATGATCAAAGTTGTGTCCTCACTTTGCAACAGCTCCGTCATATTTTTCGTCATATAATCCTGAAAAATCATGCCATGTCACGTTCAGCTATAACTCCGAGGACCCCTTTCCCACTTCCTATTCATGGGGGATGGAACAGTAGGATGCATGGTCTGATAAGTTTTATATATTTTTTTATATTTTAAACAAACAATGTTTAAGTCTCTGTGGTCACAGCTTTAATATGTCAACACCGTCTTCCCATTGTGATCATTTCTGTCTATAATTGTGGGATACATTTTGGCATTTTAGTTATATTTATTGAGGCAGCTTCAGCGGAGGAAAAAAACAAAATTGTTCCACTGTACGACACATGGTTAAGATGGAAAAATATTCAATTTCGTCAACTCCGTCAGGTTTTATGTCTGACGGAGTTGACTTGCAAGCTGACGGAGTTGACAAGTGCTCATAAAAACTCTTTATATAGTGATATAATATTATTTTTGAATATGGGGAATTATTCTAATGTTGTTTGGAGTATAAAAGAAAGAGAAGAGAGAAATTAAACAGAGACTCAAAAGAATGCAGAAGGGAGATTCTAAAGAAGGAAAGACGAAGGTGGAAGAAAAGGGTTCAAGACATAAAAGCAAGACAAATCGTTGAATTGGACTACAGGGAGCAGAGGTATCAGAGAAGTTCAGAAGCAGTCATTCAGCTTGATAATTGATAAACAGGCTACAGATCCCTTGTATTCCTATATAATTAAGAAGATTTCTGTTGCTACTACACATAATAATGCTTACTATTGCACTGAACCTACCATAAGCTTCTTCTGTTTGTCCAGTGAGCCACCAGAGACCCAGAATGAGACATACTGCTACAAAGAGAAAAGCACTGGAAGGCCTCTGGAACCCAATTATAATAAAATTACAAAATTATTTTTCTGTTGTAACCTCAGATGGTTCTTTGTCAACTCCGTCAGTTATTTGTCAGCACCTTCAGATGAAGGTTTTTGTTAATTTTGAAAGAAATATTTTATTATTTGTTTCAATTTATTGAGTTAATAATTAAAACACTAACTGAACTACATGATATCATGTCTTGTTTGCCTAAGAACATTGGTGATATGTGCTTAATATTAAAAAGAAGGATAGAGAATAAAGGATTTTAGGAATTGGATTTTTCATAATGGTGTGAAAACAGAAAAAAAAATGTAGAGAATTCATTTTATCTCCTTTACTGAACACCATTATTAGATAATTGAGGACTTTACATTCTTGTTTGATGGATACAATTAAAATAGCAGGCTTTTCAGTGTCTGATGGAGTTGACAGAAATTTATGAAAGTGAATAAATGTCAATTTTTAGAAAGAAAAAAAGCATTGTCATAAAAACCTGTTCCCTTCATTAGCAGAGACCTTTTTCTACAAATATATCAATTTCTAATTAATGTAGTATTTGAAAATATAAACTAACTTCTAAAACATGTTTTGTCCCTTATCTGAAGAATCAGTGAAACATTACTATGTCATTTTCCTTTAAGCTTCATTTGTGCCACAAGGTTTATGTCACTTTGACATATAGAATAAGTACCGGTGCAATCAGTGTTAGCTGATTAGCTTCATATCAGTAAACACTGAATATGCATTTAGCATGCTCTATAGTCAGACAATAGTCTAAATATAGATAACATTTGCCCCACAGCTCCAGGGTCCCTGGTTTAATCCTGGGCTCAAATCATGCTCTATGTAGAATTTCTGTATGTGCTTCCCTGCATCAACATGGGTTTCTTCCTTCCTTCACCTCCCAAAAAGATGACAGCATATGGAACGTGAGTGCGTGGTGCTCTGTAATGACTTGGCATCCCATATAGGCTGTTTTCCCTATGCACACACAGTGTTGCTGGTATAGGCTCCATCTTTATCACAACCCAGGTTACACACTAACAACTACAGGGTATACAGTGTATATGAGGTATCTATGATGAATATATCAGTGGCTTAAAAGAGTGACTGCATGAAAGTAATTGAGAAGTTAATACCAATAGTGTGAAATAAGTATGCAATGTGTAGGGGGTGGGGGGAGTAAAGGCTGTGATGAGGTCTAACAGCTGGATCTAAACACAGTCAATTTCATGTAATATCTTGTCACAAAGCTGCTTAAGATCTACCATACCTGAAGAGTAAGGTAGATCTAGATACCTTATGAGCAAGCCAGAGGCAACAGTCACAAGAAAAAAATGCCTTAGGTGCCATAAGGAAAAAATATTGAGAGGAAACAGGGTGAAAAGAAACTGCACAGCATACAGCACTGTATCTTTAGGATTTATGAGTATAAGGAGATGAATTCCAAAAGCTTCATGAATCTTTACATTTGACCTGAAATGTAAACAAAAATAAATACTAAAGTGATTTAAATCACAAAAAGGGAAATGTAAAACCTCTGGTCATAAATTTTACATGTTAGCTACAACAAGCTGCCTCTGGATTACTAGTCCTAAAGAATTTGCCAGTTGCCAACAACAAAACTATCCTTTGCACTGGAGTCATATAAAAAATAATATTTTCATGTGTACAAGTCACTGTTTTGGTGTAGAACCCTTAAGTGTTCTCTGGTTATTCCTTTGGAGAAACCGCTAAAAGTTCTACAGTATGTAGATCCTGCAATGGAGTTCTTCCCTTTCAGAAAGTATTCATACTGTAGGACTCTTTAAAGAAGCTAAGAAGTCTTAACAATCCAAAGAACCCTTGAAGAACCCACCACACACCTTTTTTTTTTTTTTTTTTTTTTTTTTTTTTAAAGAATTTACAGTCATTTTAAAATATGACCTACTGTGCCTTATTTATTAAGCCAGATATTAATACATTTATTTGTAAGAAGCATTTACAGAAAAAATGTGGAATTCATGAATATCTTTCTGGAAAACTTTCCCATCCTACATGAGCTCCTGAGTTATGTAAATTTATGCAAACCTTGATTGATCAGCTTTAAAATTTATAACTGGTGATGCATTTTTATTGACTGATTACAATATCAAGCTTATAATGACACAAATGTAATGAAAATTTACAGCATAAGTGTTCAATTGGAATGAAATATGATCATACATGCTAACTATGGGTACATTTAAATGTTGTAAATTATTGGATAAATTAGCTGAGTATAAGATGTGTAAATTATGACGCAATCAAACTTTGAAGCAAAGGCAAGTTTTCATACAGTTAACCCTCATGTGTAATATTGGGGTTCCTGTAAACCTGTTGTAAAACTGGCTTGAACAATTAAGACATACAACATACTGATACAAGAATATTGTGTACTGTAAACAACAGCACTATCTCCCCACTTTAATTAAGTGCATGTAAAAGACACATTTGTTTGTAATTAAAAAGCCAAAAACCTTCTTTCCTGACACTGTAATTATTATATGACACCAGATTTATAACTGATATTTTAAACATTGAGAGCATGCTGTGTTTAGTAGAATAGTCATACTAACATTACTCTAGGATATATACTAAGTATAATTGGTAACACTTGAAGGGTGCCTATAGTGCCTTTATAACACATTTATAAGCATTGCATAAATATTTTATAAAGTGATGCTGGAGCAGGCTTGTCTTAAAACATATTAGATGACATTGGGGGTTTTATGCAACTTTATGTCTTTACATGGAAAAGAGAACAATCACAATCTATTATCATTATGTGTTGATTGATTTCGACAGTTAGATTATCAGCTATTAGTTAATCCATATGTTGCAAGTTATTAGCTTGTTTTCACTAACAGCACATTCATGACACATTGAGAAAGTTCAAATAGTACACCTAGTGCTTCAGTAGAGAGTTATAAATGTATATTAGATTTGTGGACATAAAAAATGTTCATTTGCTGGGGTATTGGCTTCATAAATGAGGCTCCATATTAATTTTAATGCAAATGGACTGAGCATTTAATTCCATGCTATTATAAGGAGTACAGACCATAAAGTATTGGCAAAAGTTTGTTCAGCTGCCATCTTGACTTTTGTGAGTTGTACTTAAGATATTTACTTCTTATAGGCTTCTACTTCTACTTATAATATACTATAAGTACATTAACATCACAATATTTCTGTTGCACATTATTACCATTTCATGTAGTCCAGTATCCACTACAATAAAATGATAAATATATACAGTATAACTCTTTATATCCGTAGTCCCTCTGGTTGGAGTATATCTCACAAGTGCATGCATTTTGGTCTCTTTTCAACCCTCAAATAAATCTTTCAATGGCACATTGATTAGTTCTTAGCCAAAAATTCAACAAACCCAACTACCACTTCTGGTATGCCTATAAAATATGTCAGAATTATTCTTGGCATAATCCCAAATGGCTTCTTAATGACTTCTTCACTCTGTGTAGTTCACTCTGTGTCCCAGATGGAGCCATTTGGAATTCAGTTACCATTTATACACTGAATCGGTGTTAAAACCAGTTATAATTATCCACATAGTGATGTCCTTAACCTGTCATTAACCCTCCCAGTCTTTAAACCTTTACACCCAAATGTATACGCATAGCTACAGTCTTCCATCAGCCAGGGACGTTGTGCGGAAACAAGAAACTGCGCAAAAGAGACGCATGAAGTATGTTCACTGAATAGCACGAATCTCTCGGGTGCGTTTCGTTTACGCACCGCTTCCTTCCTTTCGCATTCCTCATACAAAAAAAGAGCACGCAGTAATTATGCGCTTTGTCTGCGCATAACTCTGCGCCGCTCGGACGCTCTCTAACGCGTTTGAGGAGCGCCTATTAAATGACGTCACAGCATCATGTCGACTGGCGTTGTGCGCCATCTTGACCAGAAATAAAAATCACGGGGGCAATTCTGCTTGCTCCGATTGTCGCGTCGAACCCAGTCTAATTGCGATTGACTCGCGCTGTGTTTCAGCTGCAGTGTAACGTGCTAGGACTCGGAGTAAGCGAGCTCGACGCCGGATTCTCCGTAGAAACGAAGCAATGGCAGGTGAGGCAGGATGGAGAGAGAGGGAAGGGGAGGGGGCGACTCTGTCCAGCACCGCGGCCTTCAGGTTTTTTTAAACCTTGCTATAGCTAACCGGTTAGCCTGAGAGCTAACTGTTTTGATTAAGCGTCAAATTAAACTGTGTAGCCGCGTTACCTTTTAGCCTTACGTGACATTTAAGTCGCCATTTTAGGAAATGAAGTTTTCCTAAGCGCTTGTTTTTCCCTCCGTTGTTCCTCCAAGGCTTTATATGTATGTAGCCAACTGACTGCAATGCTGTGTGTGTGTGTGTGTGTGTTTTTGCAGGGGTCGGCGGAGGGAACGACTTCCAGTGGTGTTTCTCGCAGGTGAAAGGAGCAGTCGATGAAGACGTGGCTGAAGGTAAAGCGCGCTCGACTTTTAGTAAAACATAATGTAGCTTGTTTGCTAACTAAGCTAGCTAGCTAGCTAGCTGTCGCCGCTTTAGCATGGGCTGAGTTAGCGTTAGCGTGTTAGGTTGACCTAGCAAAAGAACATCACTCTTTAACGTTACTCAAACACACACCTTAAACGTCTTCTTACTAATTGTCTAGCCTGTTAGCTAGGGTGTAGAAGTCGTTATTTCATACACGGTGTATGTCGTGCCCTTGGATAGTAAACAGAGAGCCATTTGGGATTTAGCTCTCATATGTTTTTAAGTGCCCCTAAACTCAAAATAGCTGTTTCTGATATTTTTGTACATGTCCTTTAATGTTATGGACACCAAAATTATGGTATATTTACTAAAAAGAACAAAGTCTTAGAGGTATGATTTAAATGTTATAGTTAGGGGCTTTGGGGAAAGCAAAAAAATGAATAAATCGATGACTCATCCTGTACTAGGTTTGTGTTCGTCCAATCAAATGCTCTCTAGAATATGTCCCGCCTTCTGGAGACAGGTCTTGTGCTATCCTAACAGCAAACATGGTTTGTTGGTACGATTTTTTTTGGCTGCGTGTTTTCCTGCACACACTTCCCTTTTCCACACGTCCTTTGGTTAAAACAATGGTTGGAGAGTTTTCGCTTCAAAGATGGTGGAGTTTGTGCAAGCTTTTGGTTAAAGATCTTACCTCTTCATGTTGCTGTTTGTGAATGTAAAAGGTCTGCAAAGTTTCAAAGATCTAAGTGCATGACAAATGGAGTTATCGTCTCCCAAAAGAAATAACCGATTCTGAACTGCCTGAAATGGGTAGTCAGTAATTCCAGCCTTGCTTCCTGCTCGAACCTGTGGTTTGTAACAGACTTGCATAACGCCCACCTATGGTCTTTATTGGCTGCCCGAGAACAGCATCTAATTTTACCCACCCTCAAACACTAGTTGTAGCTGCGGCCTGGAAGAGTTTGGTTCGTGTCGTCACCATGTTGAGGACACTGTTTTCTGCTCTGCGAAAGCAAATCCGATTTGCATGCACTTCCAAAGCATGAGGAAAAATTTAAAAATTCATTTTTATGATACCACAGCAGTTTAACTCCAACCTTTTGTTGTGTTCCTGTAAATTTACTGACACATCACTGTGTATAAAAGTGCTGAGGAAGCCTCCGGAGCTGAAATTCAGATATGGTAATGGGTGTTTCTTTTCCGACACGCACTGTAGACCCATCACAACAGACTGGCCATCTGACCGAGCAGAGTAGGCTCTCGGAAAGGAGGGGTTTAGAGAGACTGGATCCTTGATCGAACCGGTTCAGACACTGTGAGAAAAGAGATGCTACAATTAGGGCTGCAACTAACGATTATTTTCATAATTGATTAATTGGCTGACTATTTATTAAAGAAAGACAAGGCCTGTCCGTATGGGGGGAAAAATAACAGAGGAGCACCTCTGAAATAGGAAATTGTCCCAGGATCCTATGCAAACTTAATCCTGTCTGAATAGGTCTAATAGTTCAAATCAAACTGATCTGCTGTCATGCTCCCTGAATCCAGTTTATCCTTCTTCTATGAGGGTGAGGGGGTAAAATGTAAGCACAGTAGTATTGCTTTTAGCTAGACAGAAATTATTTGGCCTGTCATACCCAAAAAGTATAATGTATAAAAACGGCTGTGTGCTCTTCTTACCACTATACCTCTAGTTCTCTTTGCAGGACAGTCAATCCTCGCTGCCTGCATCTTCTCAACTCGTCTGTCCTTTGTTCTCTTATTTTTCTTTTTTTTTTCTTGTTTGTGTAAAAATAATAGTAAAATCTCACCATCACATGATGGACCGCTGATTTGAGGATGACTGAGGATCTCTCCAGGTGAACGGTTTAATGTAGTGTAGTTTCGTCTTTGAACGCTCATGTAGCATGTTCATCGCAACATCCACCAAACAACTGATCGCAAGTGATGTCATGTAGTGTGAGAAGTTTGGTGTGTCTGAGATTTTGAGTCATGTATTGTGCAGTCACCATAAGGAAGGATGCACAAGCTGTCACTGGAATTTGATTGTAAGGAAGATGTTCAGAGTAAACTGGTTAAACTTGTCCAGCCAGTCCACATAACATAATTCCAAGTTCAAGGCCTGCTAGTTAACACTAATGTTACAATGTGGACCGTTTTTAAAAGGGTGTATTCAATCCCAACCACTAAATATGGAACAGAAATTGATGCAATTTTGCTCTTATTATGCTTACTGGGTGTGCCGAGTACACCGTGCACTGACTCAAGTAGTGACTTGCATCCATAGGGCTGAGTTTAGATTCCAGGTGTCACCCTGCTCCCTCTATTAGTGTACTAACTGGTGTGCAGGTCATGGGTTTAACTTTCCTGGTAGTTGACTCATATTGGAATTAAATTGTCCAAATATTGCCTTAAGCCTGAATGACATAAGGGTGTCCTGTCCTGTTATAAGGGCTCGCTTTATTCTGTGTTTATTCCAACTCCTATAAACTTCAGAGTGCGTTATAGGTTCTCTGCATCCTCCAGGTCACGGGTTCTCAATCCTCTTGCAGTCCAGGACCTTTTTCAATGAAACTCGCTCACAAAGGGGGTTTTGGTGGCTTAGTGGTTAGCATGCTTGCTTCGCGCCTCCAGGGTTGGGGGGCCCGAATCCGCCTCCACTCTGTGTGCGTGCTTTTGGGGATTCCTCTGGGCACTCCGGTTTCTTCCCCCAATCCAAAGACATGCGTTGTAGGCATTGTTGATGTGCATTTCCAAATTGTGCCCAGAGTCCCCTGAGACAGGCTCCAGGCAGCCCGCGACCCTGTGAAGGATAAGAAAATGGATGGATAAGTTGATTTTGTGTTTGTAGTGGTTTTTGTTACCGAGCTTTAGATTCAACAGTTAAATTTAACTGACCAGGTAGGTTTATAAGGTTTAATAACTTTGATAATTGTTGAGCTGTAGCTCCTCTACCGGGAATGTATTATTTAAAAAAAAAAAAAAGAAGCAGATCATGTGACTAGGCTTGATGGACCCCTGGGGGTCTCCATTCCTCGAGACTATTTTCGTTTCGTTACTAACCCATTGCCGTGCCTTCTGGGATTTCGGGTGTGATCTCAGTAGTGTATCGCCCAGGATCATTAAATGGCGGCCTGTGAGTGAGTTTGTCCAGCCCTCACTGAACCTCCAACATTTAAATTATCAATACAGTCTTCAAGGGTTAGGTTTTGAGTTCTGACCTAATGAAAAGTATAACTACATATAGCCCATACTCTTTCATGCTGTAATGTGTGTGCATGCTTGACCTTGCAGAGGGGGGAACAAAACACATTCAGGATTTTGGGTGCTGTGGGGGAAAAAGTGATGCATGAGAACATGCGTTAGGAGGAATTGATACTGAAAATCTTAGGCATGTCTCTGTCGACTCTTTAAACAAGCTCTGTAAGGTTTAGTGTAAAATGTGTTGGGCTGCAGTGGCTTTTTAAAAAAACTAATTTTCCCAGTTTTATTATTGTTATTATTTTTCAAATTGGGATTGTTTTAATATAATTTCAGATGTATTTTTTCTGCATTACATCTGCTTTTTTTTGGCCACATTTATTCTGTGGTTGAATATCAGTTGATGTTCCCTACTCAGTGATATTTGCTCTGTGAGAATTTGACCCCATATTTCAGGTATTGTGACTTCTTTTATTTTAATATATTAGAAAAAGAAAACAATTACAAACTCTCTTTGGAAGCAGCAGCTTTGATGTTAAAACTATAAGATTTAAAAGGAAACCTAATAAGTGCTTTTAATATTAATTTATTAATATACTTATTTTCTCCAATCTGGTTTTAAGTAACTTTTGTAGACCTTAAATAAAACTCAAACATCATAAAATACAGTTGTTGGGGTTTAAAAAAATCAATTATATAGCGCCACAATACTGTTTTGCTAGCCGTTTTGTGATGTGTGTTGTAGAAATGTCTTGATTGTGTGATGGTGTGATATTTTTGTCATGTTGGTCAGCTGTACCCTAGTGTACCACTAGCTTCTGTGTTTGGACATGTGGTGAATGGCGGTCTCATCAACGCAAGTGATAATGATTTCCACGCTACACTAAATATAATAATTACACTACACTAATGTCTGACAGAGAGCTATGTGGATTTCCACCATTGATTTCTCCTTTGATTTGTATGACTGTTGTAAAATTCATTAATCATTTTTAACCTATTTAATAATTATATTAGCATGACCAATATTGTAAAAAAAAAAAAAAAAAAAAAGTGAAGGTAGCATTGATTAAAGCCGAATACTTTTCCTTCACGTTGTCTCCTCTGCTAATAGTCCATTTTCTATGGCGTGATGAGTTGGAGTGGCACCAGTTCACTCTTTGTGCTTTAACAGTGTGTAAAAATGCATTAGAGGCTTTTATAGTCATTTCAGTGGACCTTTGTTTTTGTGTGTGTTGGTATTGAATTTGCAAAGAAAAGCTTGAAGCATGCATTGTGTACAACTGTGAGGTGATTCACAAGAGATGCAGGGACAGTGACGTACTCCTAATGTCACCCAAAGGACTGAGACGAAAGCCAGTAACACCCTCTTACTCACTTTCAATAACTGCTTTATCCTGATCAGGGTCCCAGTGGATCCAGAGTCTATCCTGGTAACACTGGGCACAAGGCAGAACAGTTCACTATGGTGGGATGCCCGTTCATCGCAGGGAACATTCACATCTAGGGGCACTTTAGCATAGCCAATGGTCATACCTGAACGTTTTCGGACAGTGGGTGGAAACCGGAAAACCCGGATGAAGAAAACCCTGGGGGGGGGCAATTATACCCACTGTACCACTGCGCCACCCGAAAGCCAGTAACACCTCAGTTTAATTTTGACTGTTAACCAAAGGAAAACTGATCTGAGTATACAGAGCTCTCATGTTTTATTAGGCATCTGTTTATTCTTTATGTAATTATTATATAGGTTAATGATTTCACGCTGTTCGCGATGGTAGTGTCGGCTCTCTGCGCCTTGGTTTTGTTTTTTTGCAACCGCTGTGTGAAATTTCATCACATAATGTGTTTGCATTTTCATGCAAGTCAGGGGTGAAATGATGCTACATCTCTGTCTTGAAAATGAACAAAGTGGAAAGTAGAAGAGTTCAGGCACAGGAACTACAGCTTGTGTTTTTATACCCAGTAAAATTAGATTTATTTAATGAGGTTTTTTTTTGTAATATGATAACTTTTTAAGTTGTGTTGTCAGGTGTTTTATTTCCCACTTCCCTAGTTAATTAGGTGTAGATTAGGAGTAAAACGTCTGCGTGTGGTTTGTGCTGCTGCAGAATATTTAATTGCTTAAAAATGGAATGAAAGTGATGCTGTAGTGTGATGGATTACACTGTGAAGTAGTGTTATTTAAACAAGGAGTATATGAAAAGTTTTTTAATGACACAGGTTCTTAGAGCTTACTTTTTTTTTTAACCTAATAACTTAATTTTGCGGATTTTTTTCGTGTTATTTTGGAGATAAACTTCCATAGCATATAACCTGTATGTATAAACTTTACCTGTTTTGTACATGGGTAATTCGTGTAGTTGTATTAATTCCCTTTATACACACACAGAGTTGATGTAGGTGTGTTCACTTTCACTCAAATCTTGAACGTATTCAGCCTCACTCCAAAAACACCATGGTATGCACTAACTGTGATGGTTTATGTGCTACGATGGTGATGTACGTTTATTTGCACACAGCAGATATGCTATACAGCCAAATGATTGTCGACACTGCGTCACATCCATATGCGGTTCTTCCCCAAACTGTTACCACTAAGTAGTAAGCACACAGTTATATAGAATGTTTTTGTATGCTGTAGTATTACAGTTTCCCTTCACTGTAAATAAGAGGCCCAAACCTGTTCCAGCATGAATATGCCCCTGTGCCAAAGTGAGTTCAATGAAGACATGGTTTACCAAGTTTGAAGTAGAAGAACTTGAGTATTCCGCTTAGAGCCCTGACCTTAACCCCACTGAACACCTTTAGTCTGAACTGGAACGCCGACTGCACCCCAGGGCCTTACTAGTGCTCTTATGGATGAATTAGGACACATCCCCACAGCCAAGTTCCAAAATCTAGGGGAAAGCCTTCCCGAAAGAGTGGAGGTTATTATAACCGCAAAGGGAGAATAAATCTGGAATAGGTTGATCAAAACACACGCAGTCGTGATTTGTTTGGTGTCCACCTCTTTTTGGCCATATAGTGTGTGTGTTGTAGATTGTTTAACACAAAATCAGTATTTTTTTCTCTCTCTGCTGTGGAACAGTAGCAATCTGAGGTGTGGTGGCTGGATACCATTGCTCTAGGAAACCCACCCTGACAAAGTCGCAATAGGCAAATTTCTGAGAAATCCTACAGAGCAAAAAACAAACTCTTGGCTTGTTTGCCAAGCTGCTGTTGATTGTTTAAAGTCGGTGGGGTGTGTGTGCATCTCGAAACCCTCTTGACTGTTGTGGCTGAAAAAAACAAAAAACAATCGAGTCACAGTTTTCTCAGCGTTTCACGGTCACTTAATGTCACTCTGCTTTTTATACCTGTTTTTTCTTCTCATTCGCGAGATCATTTGCTTCAGACATCGCTATTGTGGTACTTTTTATGATGGCCTAGTGATTCACACGTTTACCTCGCGCCTCCAGGGTTGGCGGTTCGATTCTCACCTCCGCCTTGTGTGCCGGGAGTTTGAGTGTTCTCTTAAAGACATGTGATGGTGGCTGTTTTGGGTCTCTAAATTGTTTGTAGTGTGTGATTGTGCCCTTTGATGTGTTGCAACCCCGTCCAGGCTGTCCCCCGCCTTGTGCCCTGAGTACCTTGGATTAGGCTCCAGGCTCCCCGTGGCCCTGTATAGGATGAGCGGTACAGAAAGTGCATGGATGGATGGATTTTTATGGTGCACGATGTCTTACTATAGCATGATATTTTCTATCCCCAGTGGCAGCTCTAGAATTATAGCTTTGTAGTGTTTATCATGTCACTTAACCTCTGCTCTTTTTTGCTCTTTATCTAGTACTTATTGCACTTATCTTACAACTATTTTGATGATGTGTAGCTTTCGTCTGCATGCTTGTCTCTCATGCTTGGAAAAACAGAGGAACTGAGAGAAGGTTCCGTTGGCTTCCTGCCAGTCTTTCTTCAAGAGGTATTCCCAGCATTTTCCAGTTTCCTCTCTTTCATGTAGGGTTTGTTCTCCTGTATGTTAGATCAATGAAAGTGTGCGCAGCAGCTAGCCTTCATTTACCAAACCAACAGCATGAGGTAAAGCATGAGGTTCAGCAGTGTTTAAATGTTCTCTTGTGTCCTTATGAGATATTGAACCGTTCATATTGCCTTCTGAAGTGTTTGAATGGCTGGAAAATCATTAAAACAACAAACCTCGCTTCAAAATAGTATAGCTTGAATATTCATGGGTTGTTCTTCAAAAGACTGCAGCTTTCATACAAAATGAACCATTTCCCCTGAGGCGAATATTTTTACTCTCGGTTTTCTGCCAAAATGAAGAGCGTATCTAGGCCTGCACCAGCTGGTCCGAGCTGGGAGAAGAGCATACAGATGTACAGAACACTGGAGGAAACCATCTTCTGAGAACCAGCATACTGAATAGGAGGGTGCCAATAATGAAGTACACAGTATATGGTTTTTGTCTTGGGCATAATTTGGGCACATTTGAAGTTAACATTCTTCCTAAGCAAATGCTTTCCAATAGATTTGTTCATTGTAAGAGATAATTACAAGACTTCTTTATTTTTATTTATTTATTTATTTTAAATAAATGTTTTCCAATGTAAATTTACGCTTTGCTTTCTGAAGCTTTGTGTCATTTTATGTAAGGAGTCTCCAGTGTCAGTAAGTTTTCTGCCCAGAGAGAATCTTAATGACATGACAAACTGTCGTCTTAACTTTGTGAGGGACAGACGCAGAGGGAGACGAAGAGGGAGAGAGAGAGACAGCGAGAGATGCAGAGGGACAGAGAGAGACAGAGGGAGACGCAGAGGGAGAGACAGCGGGAGACGCAGCGAGAGGGGGAGAGACAGCGAGAGGGGGAGAGACAGCGGGAGACGCAGAGGGAGTGGGAGAGACCAAGGGAGTGGGAGAGACAGAGGGAGACTCGGCGAGAGACGCAGAGGGAGCGAGAGACGGAGAGGGAGGGACAGCGGGAGAGGGAGAGGGAGGGACAGCGGGAGACGCAGAGGGAGAGACAGCGGGAGACGCAGAGGGAGTGGGAGAGCCCGAGGGAGTGGGAGAGACAGAGGGAGACTCGGCGAGAGACGCAGAGGGAGCGAGAGACGGAGAGGGAGAGACAGCGAGAGGGGGAGAGACAGCGGGAGACGCAGAGGGAGTGGGAGAGCCCGAGGGAGTGGGAGAGACAGAGGGAGACTCGGCGAGAGACGCAGAGGGAGCGAGAGACGGAGAGGGAGGGACAGCGGGAGACGGAGAGGGAGGGACAGCGGCAGAGGGGGAGACGGCGAGAGAGGGAGAGACAGCGGGAGACGCAGAGGGAGTGGGGGAGACGGAGGGAGAGGGAGACTCGGCGAGAGACGCAGAGGGAGAGGGAAAGACAGCGGGAGATGCAGCGAGAGATGCAGAGGGAGAGACAGTGAGAAATGCAGGGAGAGACACAGAGGGAGAGACGGCGAGAGACACAGAGGGAGAGACGGCGAGAGACACAGAGGGAGAGACGGCGAGAGACACAGAGGGAGAGACGGAGAGAGAGACAGCGAGAGAGGGAGACACAGAGAGAGCCGGAGAGCGAGAGACAGCGAGAGACCCAGAGGGAGAGTCAGCGAGAGACCCAGAGGGAGAGACAGCGAGAGACAGAGAGGGAGACACAGAGACAGTGAGAGCCGGAGAGGGAGAGACGGTGAGAGCCGGAGAGAGAGAGACAGTGAGAGACACGGAGGGAGAGAGAGAGACAGTGAGAGACACGGAGGGAGAGAGAGAGACAGTGAGAGACACGGAGGGAGAGGGAGAGACAGCGAGGGAGGGAGAGGGAGAGACAGCGAGAGACGGAGAGGGAGAGACAGAGACAGTGAGAGACACGGAGGTAGAGACAGAGACAGTGAGAGAGACGGAGACAGCGAGAGACACGGAGGGAGAGACAGCGAGAGACGGAGAGGGAGAGACAGCGAGAGACACAGAGGGAGAGAGAGAGACAGCGAGAGACACAGAGGGAGCTGGTGAGGAAACAACTCTTTATTGCTCGTATTGATGTGATGGTGACAGAAGCAATGTTATTTCATGGAAGTTCCAAATCATTAAATGTAACTATAAATGGTTAAAAAGCAAGATTTTGTTCTTTAATAAATAATTGTATAATCGTGGGTAAGCTGCTGTGGTATCAGAGCAAGAAAATGCCTTGGGACATGTGGTTATTGGGAAAATAATGAATATCTGGATGGTAACAGTAACTCCACTTTCAGTCCGCGTCACCCCACCCCATCATTGACAGATTGGTACTGTATGTCTAGCCATGCCCCCTTCTTGTCCCTGCTTATAGCCACATGCGAGACGATCATCAATCAGAGAGTTAGAGGGCATGATCTGAAATGGTGTATTACACTCAAACAGAATCCTACTCTGTACCTGTGCTAGGAAGTCAATAACTTCCCTAAAACCTATGGGAGAGTTGATTTTCTGACATGTCCTTTAAACCGTCACTTATATTTTATTGTTCTGTGTTTTTTAAACTCTACCCGTGCTTTGTTTCAGTTTGGTTTCAGAGGGTGACTATAGACAAGAATGGTTTGTGTAGTGTGTGTGTGTGTGTGTGTGTGTGTGTGTGTATAATGGAATTTTTCTCAAAACATACTTTTATGGAAGATTAAATGCAGCATTATCTTCCCAGTAGATTGTCCATAGATATTACTGACATGGCCGATTCAGATGGGACTAAAGTCCCAGAGATACTCCAGTAATGATTACATTACCCCCACCTCTGCTTGTAAAACTCCTCCAGACCTAATAGGCCTTAAAACAGCAATATGTTAGTTAAGGGCAGTAGTTCTCTGTGAATTAAAGTAAAAACGCAACGTATGCCATGCCAAACATGACTAAAATATTTGAGATCATTTTTAATCACAAGTATGATGATATTCTTGGGAAATAATTACTGATGCTAGCATTTTTGTCTAACACATGACTGAGCCATGACTTGAAAGGCACTGTGTGTAATTGTTAGCTAATTAATAATACTTATTTCATTCTTAGATACAAGAGATGTCTTGAAAGCCAAGCATGTCTTGTGTAAACAAATGTCATGTTCAGCCCACAGGAACTGGTGACGTGTAATGGCATGGAAGTCTCTCCATAATGCACTGATGCCAAAATCTATTTTTGGTTGCCCAACACAAAGACAACATCATAGCAGTATTTCTTTTAATGCAGTACTGTGATATAAAACCTGCTAAGCTCTATGGAGTTAGTGTGATGTTAAAAGATTAAGAAATCTTCATGCGGACCCATCTCTCCATTTCCTTTTCTCCTGCCAAGTGCTTTGCTAACGGACTCGATGATGCTAGTCTGTTTCACTGTACTACACTGCAGATCTCTCTATAAGGATAAAAACACGAGGCTGTTGCTCTCTCATGCGGGGTTTCCTCTCGTCTCCCTCTCCTACCTGTCCAACATGGCTCAGCATCTCTGCTAGAGCTAGTGCTCCAGCTGCTTCTCCCAGGCACGTAAATCTTAAACCTTAATGCTCTGCTGATGTCTGCAGCCTTAAATGCAGCTATCATGGCCACTCGATGTGCTCCATCATGGGTATGTATTGCTTTCTCATCCTACTCTCGCGTCCTCCTAGCAGCATCCGACTCAGCCTGCATTTGAGTAGTGGTGTTTTTGTCTCCTTCTTGTGGGGCGCCAGAGAATGAGCTAATGTTCAACCTCTAATTTTATCTCCATGCAGGGATGAGTGATGCAATGCAACACTCAGTCGAGGTAGAGCTGAAATTAGTCTGCAGTTGTCTTTGCCTCAGCATTTTGGTCACCTTCAGACGATGTTGTTGTTGTTGTTGTTTTGTGTTGCTGTAATGTGAGAGTAATATCTTGAGCTCTGCACTTTTTTTTTTCTTTCCCTCCTCTATTCTGAGAAAAGTGCTGAAGTGGCACAAGAGGCTTGATCTGGGTTAGTTAATGACTACGCCGTGGTGTTAATTCGCTTAGTCATCAGATTAAACATTCTCATTGAGGAGTTACTACAGCGCCACTAGATCATTCCTGGGTCGCTCTCGGGGCTTTCTGGAGCAGTGGCGATGTTAACGGCCGATTTGTGAACCGTCTCGTCACAGTTTTGCAAGACAAGCGACAGCTGCAGGTACAACAGATATTTAATGGCATCTTCTCGCTCTTCAGTATGGGTATGTGTGTGATTCTGCTGCTTCTCGCACAGCCGTAACTCGCACTGTGATAATGCTGAGTCAGTGTTTTGCGAAGATGGATGGCTTGTGTAGAAGGCATAGCTTCACTGATTTTTCATCATCGTTGCTGTATTAGTGTAGAAATGTTATTCCTCAGCATTATTTGCTAATTGTGTATCGTTTAAGCATGAAAACTGATTGGAAAATGGATTAGCATTTTTTTAGTAGGCTGTTAGTTCATTCATTCATCAGTAATTACTTAATCCTGGTCAAGGGTCATGGTGGCTCCAGAGACTATCCCAGGAACACTAGGCACCAGGTTGGAGAATTCACATTGGTTTAGGTCACATTTACACGACAACAGTGTACTAAAAACGGAAGCGTTTTTCCTTTGCGTTTTTGACAAGTTTCGCATACAGACTACAGCGTTTTCAAAACGATCCCCGTTCACACGATTCTGCGAAAACGACTAAAAACACTGTATTATGCATGTCCGGCCAGTAGCTGGCATACGTGCCTGTGCACATAAGCATTCACGCCAACGTGCCCACTGTGTTGATCCGATCAAGACTGCCCTATAAACAAATGCAAGTAAAGCTGTATTTTTACAGCTTTGGTTCTGTATTTGTAAAAGCTGTGGTTTTTCTGGATAAAAAGCACAATAACATTTACATTTCTCAAACGATTTCAATGGTTTATGATCTACGTGGAGAACAAAGATTGTAATCACTCGGAAAAATATTCATTATTATGTGAAAACTCAGAAGCATAGATTTGGCATATTTTTCTTGGTTAATAAATGCTGAGACGTCCCTAATGTAATGTGCATGAAGATAGTGGTTTTTTTTTTTGTTTGTTTGTTTTTTTATTTTGGCTTTGTTTTTTTCATTGTGGAAATGGATTTTTGTCTTCAACCCCATCTTTTAGCTTTTCTTGTGCTCCAGGTCAGAATTCTGTTAAAGCTAGTTAATTTTTAAATACAGAAGAAATTCGAAATGGTACAAATGGACACTGGCAGTCTGCTTTCTATATTTCATTAGCAAGAAAACGATACAGATGTACTCCAAAACAGACAATTACAATGATGATTAAGATTTTGAATAGCCTTCGTCTGCGTAGATGTGGGTTAATAATTTGCCGTCTGTAATAAATGCATCTCCGCTGGTTGTAGTAGTGATGCAGTAAATCTACAATTTGCTGGAGATGCGTCAATAAGCTCAAAATCTTGAGCAGCACAAACAGTCCTGTAGTTCACAATTCTAGTTTTGAATGTCTGCCTGTAGACTGAACACATCGTTTTCACAAATTCCCGTTTTTGTACGTTTTCACGGATACGACAAGCATCGTTTTCAAAAGTTTGCGTTTTCAGGCCCGAAAATGCTGTTTTCATGTAAACAAACAGCCAAATCGCACAAGTTTTCCGTTTTTAGTTGAAAACGTTTTCGTGTAAATGGCCCCTTAAGCCTAAAATCTTAAGATTCCTGTAATCCTAGGCCAAAATCTGTGGTCTTTGATGGTTAGTTTGACGTGTTCCCCGACAGCCAATTAATATCCGTTGCGATCAAATTTGTGTCTGCTAATTGGGGTGCTTCTGTTAATCCCTTATATTTACACAATATATTGTGCAACTTTTAGGTTATGTGTGTATATGTACGTGCTGGGAGTGTGTCGTGAATGTTTTGAATGAATAAATAACAGATTTGACCAGATTGCTGCTTATACCTTATTTCCAATATAAATTAAGATACGCATTCATTAAACAATGTTGTTTTTTGCTTCAACAAATCTTTCTGTACATGACAAATCACTGACTACTCTCAGATGATCCTCACTGTATCGTTCACTTGGCGTTATTTGTTCTGTAAGTATGAATTATGATGGATAGCGTACATGTAGAAACATGTGAGAGTAGGGCTACAGCTAACGATTATTTTCATAATCCATTAGTAGGCTGAATAATTTTAATTAATTTTTTTAAATAATTCCCCCCCGATTAATCGGATTGTGGGGGCACACTTTCAGTACAATTTTTCTTCGTTTATTTAAAATAAAATCCACAAGCTGGGTGTTACAAATATAAACTTAAGACTAAAACTTTACACAACTGTTTGTCCAGTTATATACGACTGAAAAGAACGCAATACACACCAGAATATATATTTTTTTAGGACTGTAGTTTAATATATATAATACACACACACACCTTTTATTTTTTTTATGGATTCACAAACAGCACTGAATTCTACAGTCCTAGCAATCCCTGGTCGATTGGTAGAACATGTCATTCCCCAGGGATTGGTACAAATACCAGGTTCAATTACATTTTATTGTTGGTGTGACATTTAATTTGACTCTCTGAATTATCTTATTTTATCCATCAGTGCGAGACTTGAACTTGTCTACCACTCATAGGTTTTTGCAAATTATCATTTCATTTGTAAATAAATTTTAAATAAATCCATCCGTGAACGATCGTCAGCTCAGTTAACGTGATATTTGTGAATGCACGCGGATAACCAAATTGATCAATTTTAAAACATCTCATTTGAATATATTTTGATACATTTAACAAAAAATATTTAAACATTTAAAAAAAAAAAAAAAAAAAAACTTTCCTACTGACCCCCTGCAATTACACCACTGACTGCTGAACATTTAACATTGTTCTTAGTGTCTGTGGCTGCGTCCATGTTTGTTTTTGGCAGACATAAAAAAAAAAAAAACGTCAGGTCATAACAAAATCTTCACCGAATGTCAGCCCGACATTTGAGCTGTAGCCCATCTTTAGCAGTGTCAGTCTGATGTTGGTTAAAAAAAATACAGATATTGTGAGACTGCCACAAATCAGGAGAGAAAATCTTGTTTGAAGAATGTTTCTGCAGTCAGTGATCTTGCATGTTCCGTCAGTACAGATATCCGTGTTATATTTACTGAGCAGTGATGAGTATAAATTGAGGTGCTTCATGGAGAAGTTGGGATGTGTCTTGAACAGGTGAACATTAGGATTAATGTGCAAACCAGATATACCTGATTTAGTCTCCACTGTAGGTTCAAACGTTTTAAATCTTTTTAGCCTAGCTAATTAAGTTCCACACCATGAGACTGGGCAAGCCCACTCGAGCCACCACATGTTCAGTTTTACACCTGAACATCAGTATCATCGCTGGTGTAAATAATTAGGCTGAACTGTGTACCATATTCTTAGTACACAGCGTTAGTGTTTATTTTCTTTTTTATTCTGCAGTCCGGAAAAGATTTCTAGAAAACGTTGTATTTCCGCAGCCCTGTGCTGAGACTCTCTCAGATCTGACTGTTTTCATCAGCTCAAACAAACCACACACAGGACAAAAACACACCAGGGTTCAGTTAAAAGCATATTCATATGTGTAACACTCCGTACAGGAATTCAGAGGTTTTTTTTTTGCTTGATTTTGCTGCACCTCTTTTTCTTCTTTTTTTTTTTTCTTTCCCTCCTTCAAATTTTGCAGTGCAACTTGCTGTGTTTCTTGTGCTTTTTTGGGGGGGGGAGACTACTTGGAAATTGTAATTGCACAAGTAATCTTTAACAGTGATGTTTGTTGATTATATGAGACCTTTTAGCTGTACTCATGTTGAACGCACGTGAATCAAAGAGACTTTGGCTGAATGCGTGTTGTGATGTCGCATGAAACGCCTTGGCCCAAATCTGCTTTTAATTTGGAAAAATTGCAAGCTCCCCTGAATATTGCAGAGGTTGCTTGACTTTGCGTTAATTTCTGCGATTGTAAAATCCTGGCGGGATTGGTGTAAGCACTGTGTTAAATGTACATGTGAAGGGGAATGTGGATTCCTGGCATGTAGCTGCTTGTCTAAAGTAAGCACTGAGTTTAGGATTGAAACTCTTTCCCCTCCTGCTTTAATTGCAGATACATTTTGTGTGTGCATATATCATTTGAGAAAGAAAATACAGGATGTATTCCAGCACCGGTAGCTAAGGGTGGCAGCACTTGTGTTAATCGTGAGCTAAATTTAGAGAAGGCAGTTTCTCTTGTAATGTTCTTTTTGATGGATTGTTTCTCCAGGAACATTCCCGTTTATCCTACCTCCCTACCTTATTTGCATGTGCTACTTGGTTAGATAAGGATCTCGACACACAATACAGGATATAATTGTAGGTCTTATTGTGTTGCAAAAAAAAAACAGTTATGTTTGCCATATATGGCTGTAACCTTGTTAATTTTGCTAGTCAATCTAAGAGAAATATCATCTGGTGTGTATTAAAGCAGGAGTGACCTTCAGATGAACAAAATGTAACTTGTTTTCTTCTCTTCAGCAAACTGGATGATTTGCCAATGTTTTGTTGAGTTAACATTTGAGAACTGAGAAAGGTATTTTAAGTGCTCAGCTGTCATTGTCTAACCATGGGTACAACTGGGTATAACCGCAGCACTGACGGTAATACCAGCCGGCTTGTATAAATGTTCTTATTTTAAAATGTTATTTCTTTTGTCAATGAACTCAAAGGGAATTGTATGGCAGCTGTGCCACTTCAACAGGTTTTTAAAAAAAAAAAAAAAACGTGCGACGTTAAAGCAGTTGTACAGCATTTAGGAAGATGTCTCTGCGGTAGTTAACGTGTAATACATGACTCATGGCTTACATGTAGAATCTTCTGATGAACGTTTACCAGAAAACAATATTGTCTTTTCTCCTGGGTGACAGAATGGTTTACAGAGCAGTGGAAAGTCTGAGTCAAAGCTTGACTTTAAACTCTAGACTTTATTATTTAAACCTGCTCACTGACTATGTAACTAAAACTGATAGCCCTTGTATTTTGTGTTTGCTTTGCAGCGGACATTATCTCAACAGTTGAATTTAACTACTCGGGGGAATTACTAGCTACTGGGGATAAAGGAGGAAGAGTTGTCATATTTCAGAGGGAACAAGAGGTAAGCTATAGGAGTTAAAATATTCAGCATGGAAGAAAAACAATTTAAACCCCCCACCCCACCATTTTTAGAGTAAACAATGGTGCACTGACTTTCAGTTGCTGTCAAGTTGAGTACATGGGTTTTTTTTTTTTTTAATATATATTTTTTTTAATTGCGTGCTGAAATTGCATTTCTATAATTAGTAGGCAATCCATATTTTTTAGGAAGTGCTAATTGCTGTTGCTTCTCCCCTGCTAGAATTGACTGAGGTTGATCTCTTAACACTTAATTTTAAAAGCTGTTGTCTGCACCCCCCTCTCTTTTCCCATTTTCAGAGTAAAAACCGCACTCTCTCAAGAGGAGAGTACAACGTGTACAGCACTTTCCAGAGTCACGAACCTGAATTTGATTATTTGAAAAGTTTAGAAATTGAGGAGAAAATCAATAAAATCAGATGGCTACCACAACAGAATGCCGCTCACTTCCTGCTCTCCACAAACGGTACGTTTTTTTTTTTTTTTTACTGGTTTAAATGTTTCTTCGTCATTTATTGTTGCGCAAAGTCTATCATGGAAATTATTATTCACCACTTGTGAAGCATGTTGGACATCAGATTATCTTGGCATGAAGTTTGAACTGGTTTTGTTGGGGTTTTTTTGTTTTTAAATAACACTTCCCCCCCCCCCCCCCCCGTCCATCTTCCGAAAGACAAAACCATTAAGCTGTGGAAGATCAGTGAACGGGACAAACGAGCAGAAGGCTACAATCTGAAAGACGAAGACGGGCGTCTCAGAGATCCGTTCAGAATCACGACACTAAGGGCAAGTTCGATCTCCTTCAGTTTCAGCTATCTGTTTCCAGACTCTGTTTGAGAGAGACTTCTTTGTCGGAAGACAATAGGCAGTGCAAACCATTGCTGTTAAAATGTAAATTAGACCCAGACCTTTCATTTTTCTTTCTGTACATAAATCACAGATAATAGATTGCTGAAGAAGGTACAAAGTTTACTGAAAGAAAAAAAAAAAGTTTAAATAAATGTTAGCTTCTCAGATTGTTTCAAGTAGTTTTGGCTAAATATTGAAAAACGAATCAAACTTTGAGAGTCGTCCACTGAAGACCTTCACCATCAGTCACTTCCTGGTCATCTGACCTGGCTTTTTTTTTTCCTTCGCAAAGTTAAAGCCCCATTTTTCCAGTTACATAGGAAAATATTAGTTTTGTATGGTCACATCTATGATTGAACATCTTTGTAGTTTTTCTGACCAGTACGCTGTATTTTCCAGTCCAGTGTGGCATTAACTTGTGCTGCATCTCCACAGGAAAACATGTGCCATCATAAAATAATCAGTAATATATTAATATATCGGAGTAACTTTTGTATCTGCTGTTCTCCTGTGATGGATTTTCTCACTGGAGTTTTGCTCATATTCTTCCCTGCTTTTGTGTCCTGACAGGTACCGGTGTTGATGCCTATGGACCTGATGGTGGAGGCGAGCCCACGCAGAATATTCGCAAATGCACACACCTATCACATCAACTCCATTTCAGTAAATAGTGATCATGAAACATACCTTTCTGCAGATGACTTAAGAATAAACCTATGGCACTTAGAAATCACAGATAGAAGTTTTAGTATCCTTTTCACTTAGCGTGTTTCGCCATGTGATTCTTGAATGTGAATTTATTTTTACAACCAAATGCTCTTAATCAGTTTTGGGAAAAGGTGATCCTGATGTAATGAGTCTCTATTACGTTAGCTGTTTTTTTTTTTTTGCCGTTTTTTTCCTTTACTGCTGCCTTCCTTCAGATATTGTAGATATAAAGCCTGCCAACATGGAGGAGCTGACGGAGGTGATCACGGCTGCCGAGTGCCACCCTCACCAGTGCAACGTGTTCGTCTACAGCAGCAGCAAGGGAACCATTCGCCTGTGTGACATGCGGGCAGCAGCTCTTTGTGATAGACATAGCAAATGTGAGTAGCTCGTTATGTTATTTCTCTAGAGCCATGTAGTGGATTCAAGGATACACGATGGATATGTTGCACCTCATTTCAGATTAACACAGTGCTTTATTCTGCATGTAGCTGGATGCAAGTCATTTCTGCCACATATATTTTAAAATATAAAAAATACTGGCCTTATTTTAAAATGACGTCTGTTATCTTCATTCCAGAAAAAATAAACTTTACCTTCAAAGTCCTTAACCCTCTTACCCCTTAGTTCCTACAGCATTATGTCCCACAACCCTATATTCCCCAGAGAAACAGCACGCCAACCCTGTGTTCCCAGGCCAAAATTGGCCCCAAAATCAACATTTTAATTTGAACATTTTTAGGCCTTGAAACAACTTATAATAATGTATTTGTGTAATCAAATGAAGCAGTTCAGTGTTTTTACTCCACTCCGAGCACAATTCAAAACTAGAGAAATGACGAAAAACGCTCGCTAAAACCCTTATACTCATTTAGAAGTACCATATGAGCATCAGCGTGGTCAATGCATTTGAATAAATTCAAGTAAATAATAAATAAATGCATTTTAGCGCCAAAAGTCAAGTTTCTGGTGATAATCAGACCAGCAGGTAGTGTTTTCACGAATGCACAGAAATGGTCCCGTTATGACTCCAGACCCCTGCAGTGTCGGTCGTACTGGTTGATGCTGAAGATGAAGATGGATCAGGGTCTGAATCAGGAGAGTTTGCGTCTCTATTGGTTTCGGTTTCAACATCGCCTGAACTTTCACTGCTGTCACTATCTAGAATCCTCGCTCTCGCCTGTGTATGTTTTCTTTTTTTTTCACTGTTTTAGATGTACCTGTGTTCACTGTAGGTGTAATGTTAGCTGGAACACGATTAGCTTTTCGCTTTGGCATTTTTAGTTCACTTCTACTATTACACCAATATTCACGCTTGGATCGTCATTGTAATGCCGGCGTAATAACGTAATCACGTCGTGACGTCATCAACCTTCCGGGTTTAAAAAATAATTAAATAAGTAAGGAATCATAGCAGAGTAATGCCGGTATACCGGCCTTACGAGGATAACGTTTACACTGTAAAGCCGCTATATCGGCCTTACGGGTATTTGGCATAGACAACCAAGCCAGTATATCGTCCATACGGGAATAGATCAAAGACGGGCAAGCCGGTTTTTTGGCCATACGGGATAAGAGGGTTAAGGACAATGTGTCCTCTGGTACTGTCTACCCCTTTTTGGGTTGGAGTCCTCAGAGGGACTTTAAAGGCCATGGCCCAGTTAGTGTAGTTTTGAAGTGATATATTTTTTTTCTCCTCTGTTTAATGTCAGCAAGTCTGTTGCATAATCACTAGCTCACATAACTTCATCTGTTATGTTTACTGTGGGTTAGTGAAACACACGCTTATTTCTGTAGCCTTAGATTCAGTATATAGCCATTCCAAAAGTTGGTGTATTGATTTTCACCTGTGTTTTTATATATATATATTTTGAAGCATCAATGCGTTAAAATTAATTTTAAAACATAAACTATTGGACAATATTCTGTCCTTAAAGTAAGAGAACTTTTCTGGATTTTATCTGAATACTTGTGGACATGTAAGGCTACAAAAAGTAGCTGCCAGACTCTGCTGTCAATTACTGAAGGCCTGAGCTAATGCTACACCTTGGCAAACAATTCTCAACAGGTCAAGAATAAATGTATGTAAACATGTATGTAAACACCTTTTATTGTAGACGTACAACTAGACTCCGTGTGCAGTGATGTTGCATATTAATACACTAAAACAAAAGATAAAGCTGGCCAACTGTGTCTGATTTCGTCACTGGAAACGTACAACCCTTTGGCATGTTTTTGAGGAACAGGGAGTCACCTGCTTTGTCCTAGTTTTAGCCGGAATATATGCTGCCTTGTTGTTCAAACATGACTAATGTTGTCTTGCAAAACACAGACAAAAGCTCTCAACTTGGTGGGGGGAATAAAGGGACCGTCATTCTCACTACAGACTTCTCATGTTTGCAGATTGTGACTGAGAAGGCACATACAGTTGATTTAAAATTTTGAGAGGAATTATTGTGTTACAGACTGCTAGAATTGGATGCAGTTACAAAAGGGACAAGGTTTATACAAGCCAACACATGACACACAATGACAGAAACTGATAATAATTCGAGGGAAAATGACTAATTATTGATTCATGATAAATGTGTCAATGCCAGTCAAGCCTACAGTGCTGTGAAAAAGTATTTGCAATGTTATGATTTCCTTCCGTTTGTGTGTGTATCATACTAAATAGCTTATTTTTTTCTTTCTCTCCCTTTTAATATATACATTTACAGCATTTGACAAACTCCCTTATCTAGAGAGACTTGCATTTCTCATTTATATATCTGAGCAGTTGAAGGTTAAGGGCCTTGCTGAAGGGCCCAACAGTGGCAGCTTGGCGGTGCTGGGGTTTGACCTTGCGATGACCTTCTGATCAGTAGCCTAACGTCTTAACCGCTTAGCTACCACTGCTCTACCACTGCTTTAGATCTTTTAGCTCACTGTTTTAAATACAACGTAAAACAAAGGCAACCCGAGTATGTATTTATTTATTTATTTTATTGAAGCAAAAATTTATCCAACACCTATCACCAATGTGAGAAACTAATTGCCCCCTTAATATATCTAAATTGTATATTAGATGATGATTGGGAGATTGATGGATTGATACTTATGTATATAGTAAATATGTATATATGTAAATAAAATTGTACATACAAATGTATTTATAATATAGTCTGGCTAACATCTTTACTTTCTCTCAGAATGTTTAAAACAAGATGACGTTCTAAATGGTGGCTTTGCTCGAGACTTCACTTCGCTCTGCTTCATTAGTATGTCCACATACCCGTGTTCCTCCTAATTCAGAAATTATCGTCTGTAATCTGTGCAGATCAGTTATTCCACTCCATAAGCCAGGATTCAGAACAAGTAGCTGGAATAGTTACAGCTTTCATCACCATGAAGTGCATTTAGTTTAAACACTAGTCAATAAGGCAACTATTTAAATAAATAAATAAATAAATAAATAGTCCGGACACCAAAATCTTGTCTAAGGTGCCTGGCTAATGATTTGTCCACACATGCTATGATAAATGGTCATGTTTTCCACTGATAAGTGTTAAATAAGTAGCTCTTTATAACCTGGTATTTATATACAGTGGGCCACCTCTGTAAACAGGAAACCATATAGCAACCAACCTGGCTGCTAAGTGTCACATTACTCTGCAAGAGATATAACCTTAAACTAACATTTAATGACCTTTTAGTGAACTATTTGCAGTGGGGTGCCATAGTTTATTGGTGAGAATTGTAACAGCGTTCAACAATGCTGATATTGGTAGTAACTGGTTTGGGAGCTAGTCAGCTAATTAACAGTCCTTCCTGAGAGGCGAGTGTTGGAGCTGGGAAAACACTCAAAATGTGCAGGACAGTGGGTGCTCCAGCACCAGAGTTTGCAACCTGTCCTATAACACACTAAAAGCTAGGGTAGATCTTTTTCATGTATACGAGTCCCAGTTATTTTCTACAAAAAAAATAATGCAATATCAACCAGACTGAAAGCTAAACGGTTTCCTTTGCACGATTGTGTAAAATGTGAGGCATACAGCTTTGCAAGTGGTGCCAAGACATGTATTGTACTCCTCATGAGAACTGCTCTGACTATAGTTTTCTACTACCGGATTTTGTAAGGTCTTTTAACGTTTTCATTTCCCACACTGCAGTGTGGCTACAGACATGCACATACATGTTCGCTGTTCATTTCCTAACCAGTAAGTTTCACATGCAGTAAACTCTGACCGAGAAAATGCAAAGAGAGCCAAAAGTGGCTTGGTGTCTGTGTATATGGAACCAAAACCTTGTTCGATCATTTATTTCCAGGTTGAAAGTAAGCGTAGCTTTGACGTGTCTGCTAACACTAGTTGCTGATCTACAACAGCAAGCAGAAGTACACATGTTAAAATTAAAACCGGTAGTAGACAGAACTTGAGTCAATGTGTCCACATAGACATAAATAAACACTCCAAACATTTCCAAACTATTAAGTTTCCCCCTTTTTTTTTATTTACAGTTCAGCTTTATCTTCTTTTTTTTTTTCCACCACAGTTTTTGAAGAACCAGAAGATCCGAGCAGCCGGTCGTTTTTTTCAGAAATCATCTCATCTATATCTGACGTCAAGTTCAGCCACAGCGGTCGATACATGATGACTCGAGACTATCTCTCTGTGAAGGTGTGGGACCTAAACATGGAAAACCGGCCAGTAGAGACCTACCAGGTACTGCCCTGAGTCAACTTAATGCTTAGGAGAGCTAGTCTGCCTCCGTGTTTGCTTCACAAACTCGTTTTTTTGGTTTTGTGAGTTAAAATGAAAGAGTACTTTTGATGACTTTGGTTGTACTCACTCCTCCTTTCAGTAGTCACCGACTCATTAGCACAGAAGTCCGCAATCAAACTAACGAGATATAGGCATATATAGCGATATATAGGCAATATCAGACTTCTAGCACTCACCAAGACAGTTTGTTCTGACTTGGACTCAACAGACTAAACAAAACAGTTGTAAGCATTTGTATTAATCATTTCTCATTTAATCACCATCTAGGCATGTTATGGGCATCTGTCATTTTGTTGGATGCTAATTAAAGTAAAGACTGAGCAGTTTGACGTGCACGTCTGTGTATTTACAGACTTTCACAGACTGTTTGAATGTTCTTGGCACTGGAAGTGTGAGTATCACACTTTTTACATATGCAGTGGTGCTTGAAAGTTTGTGAACTCCTTAGATTTTTCTGTATATCTGCACAAATATGACCTTAACACATCAGATTTTTTCCCACAAGTCCTAAAAGTGGACAAACAGAACCCAATTAAGGAAAATGATCCAACTGGGGTCTTTTTGTCTACTTTTAGGACGTTTGTGACAATCTGATGGTGTTAGGTCATATTTGTGCAGATATACAGAAAAATCTAAAGGGTTCATAAACTTTCAAGCACCACTGCATATGTAAAAAGTGTGATACTCGCACACGTGCACTTCAACAAACTGCTCAGTCTTTACATTAAAAAAAAAAGTTATTGCATTCATTTCATATATTTCTAGGCATTTTCTCTGGCATTTTTAGTGGTATGTATGTATTCTAAAGAGTTCACAAACCTTCAAGCACCACTGTTTGTAGCTGGAGCATGCTATCCAAAGTCCTAGTTCCTTTTGTTTTCTTTCTGTTTAATCTTTTGTTTTTGACGATTGATCGTCTTCAGGGATGACGTTGTTAGAGCTGTGGCCTTCCTTTTGAAGGCGAAGGAATATAAGGGTATCAGCTGAGACATTTCTTTGCAAACCTTACATATTCTGAAAATATTTGTGTCCCTTTAGCCATGTAGTCCACCACTAATTCGTTCATTCGTTTTTAAACGTCAAGGGAACAAAATTTTTGTTAATATTTGCCTGAAGTATTCTACCGAATAATGGGACGTATTTTGGCCTTTAAACCAGCGTCGCGAAACTCATAATGCTGTAGTACTGCTTGCTTTGACTTGCTACTAGACATGCGTATCAGTGTTACGAGACATGACGTGACCATCCTCCTGTGAAATTTGTGCCATTATATTTACAGGTACATGAATACCTACGTAGCAAGCTGTGCTCATTGTATGAGAACGACTGCATTTTTGACAAGTTCGAGTGCTGCTGGAATGGATCTGACAGGTACGGAAACTGTTATGCTATATTCCAAATGTTGTCACTTAATGTCTGCTGATGATTTAGAGTACCTAACCTATAGGTGTCATATATTAAATGATGCATAATATTAATGTAAACGAGTCCTGCGTCTCTTTTCTCTTTTCACAGTGCCATCATGACAGGCTCGTACAACAACTTCTTCAGAATGTTCGACAGAAACACGCGGCGTGACCTCACACTGGAGGCGTCGCGTGAGAACAGCAAACCACGGGCCATGCTCAAACCGCGCCGAGTGTGCACTGGTGGCAAGAGGAAGAAGGACGAAATCAGCGTGGACAGCCTGGACTTCAACAAGAAGATCCTGCACACGGCTTGGCATCCTAAAGAGAATGTCATAGCCGTGGCCGCCACCAACAATCTGTATATATTCCAGGACAAAATAAACTAATGAGTGAGTATGGGGGATGGGAAACGTGAGCGAGAGAATCTAAATAAATATTCCCTACATTATTTCCCCCGGCACAGAACGGAGGACGCGCAAAAAAATCTTGAACTTTCCATAGTCTAGTTCTTAAAGTCAGTAAGAGAAGCTACAGCCTTGTTGCTCCTCCCAGTGCAAGATTGACCCACTCATTGAATTTACACAGGGAAATTTTACCGAACACCCTCCAAAACCCTACCCATCTAAAAACCAGGAGAAGGCCAACACTCATCCTCAGCACCACCGAGCAGAAATAACAAAACGCAGAGGCCAAATCGACTTTTCAGCAGTCACAAGCGTGTTTTTTTTTTTTTTCGTTTTTTTTCTTCTTTCTTTTTTTTTTCTTCCTCTCATTCTAGTCTGAGCCTTCATTTGTTCTATTTTTCAACCCAGATTGTGGAGCACACCGAGAGGACAGTGCAAATCCATCACAGTCAGAACCGCACATATGTCTCTGTCGCCTGGAAATCTCCAGAAACATGACATTTTTGCTTGTTGATGTCCGTCATCATTCCTCCCCCTGGCCTTAATCACAGGCCTAGGTGTTTTTATCTTTTAAGCACTTAATACAGGTCTCCCTATTGGTCAGTGGACAAATTTTTTTTTTTTTTTTTTTGGTTATCTCCATAGTAACATCTACTCACTGACTGTCTATATATAAATGCACCAACTGGTGTCAAACCACTTAATAAAAGTAACAAAACTACAAAGAGAAAGCGTTTTTTACATTATGAGCAGGTATGTATGGGGTTTTTATGTTCTGTGTTTGCATGTTATGTGGATTCGGAGCACCAGTGATGAAATGTGAAGTCATCCTGCTGATCTCTAGCCAGCTGCTAAAAGGTGAAGTTCACCTGCACATCAGTTTTTCTGCAGCGTTGTTAGTCATTCCTTTTTAAATTAGTTGTTCACTGTTTCAGTATAACTTTTTGTTGGAAATTACAACAACTTTCTTTGCAGTCAGGATGTAGGGGGGGAACCTACTTAACTTGATTGACAAAATCCCGATCTCCAGGTGGAAACGCATCAGTAAGCAGCTGGTTAGAAAGCGATATTCAGTATAGGACTACTTGAAGCTGCAGTTGCACTGTACAACGAAGGACATTCGGCCATTTTAACTGTCAGTATTGCTGTTTGCTCTCCGAACGTCCGGCTTTGTCAAATATGACTCTAAAGTTGTGGGTTGTTTGTTTTTGGGTCGTTTTTTTTTTTTTTTTTTTTTATATATATATATACATAAAAGGGACACTGCAGCCTTAAATCTCTGTATGATTATAGAGGGGAATCCCATAATGATTCTCCATAGTAACCATAAATATTAAATGGTCTCATTAATACCACTCCCCACCTTTACCCAGGATATTTTCCCCATTCAAATACACCTACCCCACCTCAACGCATTGTCACTCCATCCTCCTGTATGTTTGCTGCTACAGTACATGTGGCTTCGTGTCTGGACACTAGTGACAACAACTTATGAGAAATAAAGTATACTTTCTGGAATCTGGTCCATCGAAGCAGAATCTAGTGCCTGGGAAGAAGGAAAAAAAAAAAACCCTAGCTTTTCCTCCAGTCAGTAAAACATTTAGTGGCCCATGTGCTGATCTTGGTATTCATGCACAAATGTGACGTAAACAGAAAAATGTAATATTTGTGCATTTAATCTTTTAGCCAGCTCATGTCAGGACATGGGATTATAACCGAGACGAGCTTCACGGTTTGCACGCTGCTCGATTTCCCCAGGCGGCGTTTAAAACATGTGATCAGACGTCACAAAAACAACTTGACGATTCAAGGACAAAGTTGTACAGTTGATTTGTTCCCAAATTTATAGTCACAGACAGGTCAAAGGGCATCTTCTCTCTGGCCTTGTTCCTTGTTAAATAATGATGCTAACATTGTGGAAGTGTACACTTGTTTGATTATTTTTGACCAAAGTTAAATAAATTTTAATTGTGTTTACCTGAGTATGGGACACTGCTCGACACTTATTTCACCTGTCTTAAAGGCTAACTTTTATTTATTTATTTATTTATTTTTATTATAATAATAAAGATGAGACAACTTAGACTGATTTAACATAGATTTATTGGTTTTCACTTAAAATACAAAACCATGGAACTTGCACATAGACTTAATGTTTCTACACATTACACAACACTCACTAAATTACGTATAGATTTCCCTTTTTCTCCTTGCCTTATTCCAATGAAAAGTCATCATAGCAGCTACGGTGATCTTATAACTTTGAATCTTAACGTTCAAATCTTCACATTTCTACATTTCACTTGGAGTAAATTAAGGAAACGATTGTTTCTTTTGAACAGTACATGCATAATGGATAATTGTGTGTTTGAGTGTCATATGAATTGTTGTACATTGAGCTACCCGTTTATTGGGTACACCTAATAATGTGTTGTGGCTCTTTTGCCCTTTAGAAATGTCCTGATTGCTGGGTACATCTCTCAGGCTACCATAGCACTCCTATGTTCCTGGAACACTGGAATGATACTTGTCTCATGGTGCAGTTTCCATCCAAGTGTAGCTACACAGCAGAAAAGCAATGAGCCTGGCCAGTATGCCATACTGTTCCCACACCATTCACTTGATCCTGTTGTCAGTGTGGATACCTGATCTGATAAATGTGTATATAACGGAATATAAACAGTCACACTGTTTATTGTGGATAAACACAGGTTTTCTGTTTATCCACAATAAATAAAGTTTCTGTTTTGGTACCTGTGTAATTTTGCCCAGAATACATTTGGGGCTGTCCAGTGAATGAGGCATCTTTTTTTTTTTTTTTTTTTTTTTTTTTTTGTCTTGCAAGATGCTGACCTGAGATAAATTTCACAGCAAAAAAAAGTCTTATAACATTAACAATCATGTGTCAAGAGAATTTGATATAGACTGAAATCTGACTCGTACGGTACTATTTTTTTTATTATTATTTAGATACAGAACTACAGCTCTTGTAACGAGTCTTCATGCAATTTCAGACTTATTTTAAAGTGAGCTTGATTCATTCCAGCCTCTCCTCAGTGAGAGTGCAGATGATGGACCAGCTCTTCTCCTTTTCCATGTGGATCACTAAAATCCTTTAATACACACAGTGCTAATTACCATAAATAATCATATGATCTCGCAATAAATATTATCACTTTACACTTTTCAAAGAGCATCAACTTGAGGGTTTGGGTGCTTCTAAAGTATGTAGTCCGTTTGAATTGAACCCTGGTGCATCTTTACACAATAATTATACGCAGGGTGTGGACCAAAACAAGTCAGCTGAGAATGTCTGAGTTATGTGGTTTCTGTGATTCCTGTGTGATTCCACACAAAATCGAGTGCAGTTCGATTGCAGGAGGTGAATCAAACGTCTTGCATTTTGGGTGCTGGGCAGCATTTCTTTGTCCCCCCCCCTTCTCCCCCTTCATGCAAGCTGCTAAACTGAGCTGAAGACCAGAGCTGTAGCCTTGCAGAATTGTGATGTTCTGGATATTTGGACCGACAAATGAAAAGAGGAAAAACACTGATTTGCTATTAGATAATTATCTAATTAATATTTAATTTGCACCTTCTCTCTACTTAAATGATGTCTTTGTGATTTCTATGTTCAGTTGGTTTGATTACCTTGTTCTTTTGTGTATTTCAATTTTACAAGTATGTTTTCAGCCGTACACATCCATCAAACGTTTTTTTTGTTTGTTTTTTTTAATGCTTTTTAGTGTTTACTTGAGTGCAGCGTGGAACCAAATCAAACAATAAATGAACCAAACGTATATAATTTCACTCCAATTTGGACTCTGCAAATGGACCAATTCCCTTCATCTCAGAAATGAGCATGTATATTAGAATATATTTTTGCAATTTTTCATTTTTCCCTTCCTTTAATATGATAAAAGCTGTACTGTTTCCTTGTATCAAAACCTCATCAAAACACACGGTGGTATGATTGTTGTTGTTTTTTTTGTTTTGTTTTTTTTAAACTATTTTGTCAACCCCATCATAAAGTATTTCTATTTACAAGTCCTAAGCCAGACTCTTACCCTATCTGTAGTATTTTTAAATTCCAGCATTGGTCTGTTTTTTACTTCCTTACATCTACATTTCACATGACTGATATTTCTTTTAAACAGATTCTCTGTATATCTGCACAAGAAATTATAAGATGAAGGTGGAGCACAGATAACGCTATTCAGCTACTGGCTGCAAATCTAAAATGGCTTCCCAGTGCAGGCTAGATTGTAAAAGCAGAGAGCGAGCCAGAGGAATACACGAGGAGGGAAGGAAGGCAGTGTAGCACAGCACGCAGCCTGCTAGTGGAAGCGGCTCTAGCGTTCCTGACCTAGTTGGATCTACTGAAACATCAATTCAAGATGAGACAAAGCAATGTAGACGGTGAGGGTGCAGCTGTGAGATCAGAGACCTGGGTTCTCCCTCAGAACGTGCTGGAGGCAGTAGTGATGCGCCTTCCGATGTAAACACTGAAAGAAATAGGGAGAAGACCAAAAAAAATCAATCAGTTAGGCATGAATATGTACAGCTCTAGATTCTATGGCTTCATACGTGTTTTATAGTTCTACCTATAGGGGCTTTTAAGTATTCATCTTTATCATTTCACACCTGACGGGTGACTAGCTCCGAGTTACTGTGATGTCAGGATGTTGGGGGGAAATGTTTCAGCTTAGATTTCTACTAATTAATAATGAATCTCACCTAGATATTGCAATAATTTTTGGCTAGAATTCAAAAGATGTCTGCTACCTTGGTTTAAGAATTCAATCTGGCATTAACCATGTAAAATATCTTAATATTTTGTTGGCCACCGAGGTGGGTTTGGCACAAACATTCTAAGTTCACCTTCCATATTTTTTATTAACTATTTGGAGACATTTTACTCATCCCTAATTTCCTACTTATTCCAAACATGGATAAATTCTTTAATGAGCAGCACCAGGGAAGTGAAAGCTCAAGTGTGCTGCTATCCAGTCCTATCTTTTCCTTGTCCAATTAACTAGGTTAAAAAGGCTAGGCTTATAATTAACTCAACTCAATTAGATTGTCATACTCAAGTTAAATAAATTCTGTTCATTACTACTGTGGAAAATAAGTGAGTACTTTGAATCTTTGGTCTTTAAAGGTATCTTGTTTTATACTCTCAACAAAAAGCAGAAACTATCAATTCAGCTATGAGCTGTGGTGTCATTTGGACAAATAACCATTACCTAAAGTCATTATTTGAGCTATTGTTGTCTTCTTTTAAGTCTCCACCTCCCATGTGGTAGAGTCATTATGTTTGCGGGTTGTCTGCCTGAGATTCTTATTAGAGCGCTGTCTCAAGAACAAGTGGTTGAATGTTTGTAGGACGTATATGGAATGATCATTGTAAGCAGCAGATGAGCGGATTAGGTGTTGAAGGCCAGCCGGCAGAGGCAGTGTGACGCTCTGGACACTGTTCTTCTGGGAAACCTTGAGTCCTGGCATTCATGTGAATGTTACTTTGACACGTACCACCTACCTAAACATTGTTGCAGACCGAGTACACTCCTTCCTGGCAACAGTATTACCTCATTTCTTTCTCTTGTTGGTAGAGGAGTGAAGTGATGGTCAGGATATGTAATATATTTTTCCTGGGCGAACAAGCAAGTGATTTGTCCTCCTCGCTAATCCAATATTTGTATATCTTTCTAAAAGTTAAACCGTGATTTAGCTTGTATTACCAACACCAAGGAGAGATGTAGATTTAGCAGCACTAAGTGGCATGTGAGCAGAGGATTCAGACTGAATGCTTGCAAGTGAATCACCAGAGAACCACTGTGGCTTACGTATCTGGATGTCCTAGAGGCCCACTGAATAAACCGGCATGCCTGTTAATACTGTACTGCTGTCTCATGCTAAAAGCAAGCCAGTGTCGCATTCCAAAATGACCACGGTTGACCGTATTGAAGACAGTGTCAAAATAGCTCACACTCACCGGACATCGGGTACAAGTTAATATTATAGTGCAATGACGAACACAACGCAGTGGATATTACATAGTTCAAAGGGGGCTGAGACTGCTTGGATCTGGGCAGTAGGAAAAAAGAGAGGGCACAACACGGTAGTCACAGTTTTTACAGCTTGGGAGATATAAATGTGAAATTAGGTTATGAACGAATATTTCAACTGGATAGTATTAGCAATGAATTATGTCAAGACACATATTGGAGCCCTAAGTACCCTATATTATATACCCTATAAGTACCCATTCTCTATACTGTGTGTGTGTGTGTGTGTGTGTGTGTATGTACTCTATACTGTGTGTGTGTGTGTATATCGTGACATGGTATGACTGGTATCCTCTCTGTACTGTAAATATCTACAGATGTAAACATATTCCCAAAAATGCATTTGTATCAAAAACCCAAAAGCCAATGCAGAACATTTTTCTGAAAACAAACAAAAAATAAACCTCATGACATGGGAATCTAAAACTAGGAATCCATCTGAAATTTCTGATAGCATAGGTATGATATTTATAGAAGAACCATATTATTCAGACTCCTTGGAGATAGTTAAGCTATAGAGAATACAGGAAGTTATAAGGATGTTAGGAAAACTAGAGAACGCTATATTCTGCTAATTTTCTGTTACCTTTTAAACGTGGACATGCAGACAGGGGACAAATTAATGGAAAAACTAGTGATGTTATGCTGTAGGGAGCATTTATTTTTTTCTGTCCAATTGGCGACATAGATGGATGGGTCATTGCAAAGCAATATGAAGTTCTGTCTGATCACCTTTATCCTGTGATAAAACTTTGCTATCCTGATGGAAGTGGTCTCTTCCAGGATGACTCTGCCCCCATCCACAGGGCACGAGGGCCTACTGAATGGTTTAATGAAGATGAAAATGATGCAAGTCATATGCTCTGGCCTTCACACTCGCCAGATCACAACCGAACTGAATATCGAAGGGAGATTTTGGACCAATATCTTAGACGGCGCTCGCCATCACCATCATCAAAATTGAGGGAATATGTTTAGGAAGAATTGTGTACATTCCTCCAGTACTCGAAGCATTGCTAGGCTGTACTGAAGATCTTGTGGTGTCTTGTGTCAGAAAAAATTACAACTGTGTTTGTGTGCGTCACTTACCCGAGCCCCACGGCGAGGATGTGAGAGACGATGAGAGATGGGAGGAAGACTTTGAGGAACTCGGCAGAGAAGATTCCTCCCTTCTTCATCACGCTAGTGTTCCTGATACTTAAGGTGCTGGAGCGTTTCGGTTGCTTCAGCAAGAACTCCCTGAAAACATCAAAGCCATTTCTTTCACTCATGTTCTATAGTCAGGCCCTAAACACAGTACATGCTGGAGCAAAAAATAGCAAGCAAAAAGATGTTTTTAAAAATTTGCTTTTAATTTAGCAATAAATAAAAAGTAAAAACACTGAAGTGTTTGGGGTAAACGTCCATCCATCCTTTTTCCATACTGTTTATCCTACACGGGGTCGCAGGTTCGAACTCTGGGCACAAGGCAGGGGACACCAACCCATCGCAGGGCACAATCATTCACACACTACAGACAATCTGGAAATGCCAATCAGCCTACACCGCATTTCTTTGGATTGGAAGAGGAAACCAGAGTACCCAGAGCAAACCCCCCAAGCACAGGGAGAACATGCAAACTCCACACACACAGGGCAGAAGTGGGAGGCAAACGTGCTAACCACTAAGCCTCCATGCCCTCCTGGGCTAAAATTGCTGACAACCCACAGACATGTCTACATTGTTCCATTCAGTTTTAATGGCCTCCCACAAGAAGCTGTGTTGGCTGTCTTAACATGAAGTAGCTCAAAGTTTTTTGGCCAATCAGATAAAAAAATCTGATTTTTTTTTTGCTCCAGAGTATACTGTACATGTTATTATGCAGCATAGAACTGTCAAAAAGAAGTTGTAGAGTTTTGATGTTAGATCATTTTGCCTTTAAATATGATCTGCTCCCTATCTCTGAGACAGTCAGAGAGAAGTAAAGCTTTAGCAAAGTGTAACAAAGTCTACAGGACGGGAGTTTGAAGTTTCATTTGTGTTATTCACACAAAAAAATGTATCTTGGGGGGATGACTGGCTGTAACTGCTGTAACATCTGACTATGTTATATATTACTATACAGGGACTAGCTTGATCCGTGGATGCTCCACATCATTACATAATCATAAACAGATCAAATATATATTCTTTAATAAAGAAAAAAATCTGTTCATGTTGCTGTGGAATAATGCCGTCACTGAATATTTTCCTATAACTGCACACTGTAACAATTGTGTGCTGTTTGTTGATAATGTTTGTGTTTGTATAGTATTAAACAGTATCAGTCAGACCATTTTTATATATATTATATATATATATATATATATATATATATAATGTTATCATTAGTGTTTATTTACAACATTAGTGTTGTAATAATGAAAGTGTGTAATGAGTATGTGATTTACTTGGGTGGGATGTTTTCTGGACGACTCGACCAGTCCCATATCCAATCAGCGTTTTTCTTCATCAGGTTGTCAACCTCTTTCCTCCTTTCCAGAAAGTCTTCATCAGACTGAAAACAGTTACCGGAAGCACATTTTTCATCCTGACACAATGATAATTATGGTCATATAGTAACCCAGTATCATCATATCTACAGCAGGTTTGTAAGTAAGGCCTATCGATATCAAAATCTGTACTTTAACTTTGACTGATTCATTCAGCTAATAAGATTCAGTAATTCATTACAGGGTTTGGCAGACAACCGCCACTAAAATATACCTGTGAGCTGTTTTTCTCTCCTGAGCTGTGGACCTCTGAGCCTCTGCTTAAGTGCAAAGGAGTCTGGGACCTTGGAGGACTAAACAAGTAAAAGAAGACGACGTTCAAATGCAAGTCCAGTCTCTTTCTTTGAGACTACATAATATGTGATAATACGATATTTTCAGCAATAGCAATAGTTTTGTAAATCTACTTTGTAATCCTTGGGTTTCAGCATGGTTAATGAATGAACCATCAAATAAATGAATGTTGACCTGTCACAGGGCAAACTTCCTCTGGAGCTACTCCTGCCAGACTCGTGCTGAGCGTCCAGCAGCATCTTCTCCATGTCTCCGGACGGAGCTGAACTCTGAGCATGATCCTCCACTGCTGCTTTGGGAGCTCCTCCACCTCCGTTATTGAAGTGCAGCTCGACCCAAGAGCCTGCCATCATAAAAACAAATGTCTTCACACCTTGTTAGGTCAGTCTGGTGATGTTGAAGGTATGCCTTAGCTAATATTTATCCCATTCAATGATGTTTTTTTTTTAAATAAAATTTTTTTAAAAAAAACACTGAAGTGTAATCCCTGACCAAGGTTATCATGGATACAAGATATGGCCCAAAGTAATAGACTTTGAAGGAAAAAGTGCCTCAATCTTTACATTGTTAGATGCCCTTTTAGGTGGTAACTACATTACAATTAACTTAACGTTACTGTATCTACATTTTTTTCCCAGATAGCCTTTAAGAATGACTGACAAAAAAAGAACACCACATTGAAATCATTCTCACATGACACTGATGCCAAACTTATTAACAAAATCAAAACACTGGAAATGTTACAGACCAACCAAGAACATCGACTGATGAAGGCATAACCACGTCGTGCTGGCGTACATAGTCCCCTTTTTTATAGAGATTTTTGGGACACCATGGGACAAAGGGTTTTTTTGTGTCATGGATCATTTATGCTATGCACTGTATGTTGTATTATACTAATATTACTATGAATCAGTGATGGGTGGTCATGATATTGAATGGGATGGGTAAAAAAAAAAAAAAATACTGCCACCCATCAGTAACATGCCATTATTATTATGAAACCATTAGAGTTGATCCTTACAGCACTGTATAGTCTCATCCAAATATGCATGTCTCACTATATGTCTCTTCCAAATAACAAGCATGAAAATCTGTGCTTGCGATTAGCTTTATCTTTCCATCAAACCAAGGTACACAAAAATTATGTTTCCACGGTTCCGTCATCCCTTTATTTAGTTTTTTATGTTGATTGGGCATTGTATGCTCAAGCTCTTTACTCTTTCTCCTCCAATGATCAAGAAAGTAATCTAGCTTATGTTTAATACACCAACTGTTGATGTATGTACCTTTTCCATCACTACTGATCACGTGTCATGGACGTGTCAAACACAAAAGCAGGGTTAAATAAATTATCCCCAAAGGACACCAAATCTAGAGGGTATTTCACTGTGTAATCACTTAACATGACGATCAACAACCCAGTCTGCTTGTAGCTGTTTATGATGCTATTATTCTTAGTTCCACAAAAGTAAACCCATCCAGAAAGTCATTTGTAGTGTCTGGGATTGGTCAACAATGATCACAGCAGTTAAACATGTATACACTGGACAGACGGCTCATTTGCTTATAGCAGCTTTCTGAAATGTGTTTATTGAGAAGATGAGTTTTTAACCTTGTCACAATTATTACACAATCCTCTAATCACAATTACATGACCTGGTCAAAATTTGAATTGATCACAATTAATCAATTTATTGAAGAATCACGTTTCCATGTAAATATACATGTAGTAAGTAAACATGACATTCATTCCAAGTTAGTTTGTCATTATATATTTTTTCATCTTTAGATCTGTGAAGTAATTCTCACTCTAGTTTGTCATATAACAGAGGACGTTGGGTAGTCATGGCTTGATGGGCTTGAAATGCGGTGTTGGTAGACAAAGAAAAAAAAAGTATAGCCAGTGACAAGGTTATAGACACTCGGTTTTTCATCCTAAATATCAGTAGTAGGGCTGCTCTTACTAGATCAGAATTGATCCGATTTTTCTTCTGCCATGGGCATGTGTAAAGATCATCCACATGAATAGAGGACATACAACTCCACATCTGGAAAGGCAACACAGGCTCACAGAGACCGAGTTCATTTACTCTGATCCAGTACTGTGAGGTCAACATTAGAGGAAGCTTGATATCGTATCAAGAATGGAAAAAATGGTATTGAGACACCATTTAAGAAGAGGTATAACAGTATGGCTCAGGGATGAAGGGCACCAGATCAACAAAGGACAGGTGTGTCTGAGCTGGTGTAAATACAGGCTGGAAATAGCTCTTCTCGGTCATCGTGTGCTCATCAGCCAATCAGATCACAGCACAGACCCCGCCTCTCTAGCGTCATACTCTGAATGGAGGAATGTGCTTCTCCCTCCATGCTGTTATTGTTGTTGTCGGTGTTAACACAAAGCATGTCACAAATGACAGATTTCAGATGACAAATTACAAAATAGAAATAATAAATATACCAGTAACTTCAACGGCTTCAAGTGACATTTAATTGACAGTGGTGACGTCAGCGCGTCATTCATGTGTGTTTACAGCAAATGCTTATTTACAAATATTACAATGTTTCGAAGCAAGAAAAAAAAAGCACTACAATACAACAGTTATGGTTAAATCCCTCCTTTCATGTCGGCGTGATGAAATATTTATTCATGTTATAATATTGTATTGTATGACATTAGGATTATTAGGATTAAAAATTAGGATTATTTTTGTTTTTACCTTGCAGATTCTCCTCGGGAAGACTTTGTTTTTCTGTTGACATGATGGCAGAAAGGCCCCAGTCACACCTCAGACAATACAGTCTCCTTCAAACTGCTATTTATCTGGATTGAAGTAAAAAGATCAGACGGCGCCTGGTCGTGTTCAGACAAGACAGATTTACAGAGAAGCAGCATTAGTTGCTTCACTTTTACTCTTTAATGCCGCATAGACAGCACACGTGTGTTCATGTGACTCAGTACGGAATCGGTGCCACTTCAATACAAAACCTGAGCAAACACCGTGACGTCACCCTCAGCTGTTCTGCTGGTGCATGCTGATTGGTGAAAATAGCCGCCCGTCAGGCTGAGAACTGCTAAGCACCGCCCACGAGGCCTGTGAACTCCAAACGAGGTTGCGCAAAACACCAAGAGCTGGAATAACCAGGGTTGCCAGATTGCAGGTAAACGAATCAAAACATTCAATAGGTAAGCTGCATTACGAATGGGTTTTAGAAGTGTTGTTAAATCGTGCTGGTCAGACACGATTTTAAAGATCGCTTGCTTTATTTTTCATTTCTATTAATTAACTAATTACGTCAATTATTTAATTATTTACTTATTTAATGACCTATATTTAGATGAATTAGACGATTAAGATGAATGACCTGTAAAAAAAATAAACCCTTTGTAGTTGTTCATCCTCTTTCAGCTTAATTATACTCATTGAATTAACTAATGAATTAAATACATTTACATGGATTCATTTAGCGCATGCTTTTATCCAAAGCGACTTACAAATGAGGAAAACTCAAGCAAAGCGATATATCAAGCGGAGAACAATACAAGTAATACAAGATTTATAATTGAGTTCTAGGGAAGCAAAGTGCACAGAGTAGAGGTCTAAGAGCCATTGTAAGGTTTAAAAAAAAAAAAACATAAGGGATGGGGCAAGTTAGGGGTTAAAATAATCAATTAATTAATCATCAAATAAAATAATTGAATGTTTTTATTCATCTTTAAAGATGAATGATCTAAAAAACGGTTTTTGATCCGCATATTTCTTGGATTTAGCACAGGTTTTACGCCGGATGTCCTTCCTGACACAACCCTCCATTTTATCTGGCTTGGGATTGGCACTGAGAGGGCACTAGCTTGTGCAACCCCAGTGGCTGGGTTTGGTTCCCAGGGTGGAGCTCAAACCCATGATCCTGAGATTAAGAGTATCACGCTGTACCGATTGAGAAAGCCACTCACCTAAAACCGTTTATAATTAATGTTTATAATATCAGTGGGCTGTGAATGACCGTCAGTTAACCTAAATAAAATGCTTTGGTAGTGATGGACATTAAAATTCTTGGTCCTTCTTTCTGTTGTGTCTCTAATATGCATGAATTTGCTTTTACAAATAGATAACAGTAATGCATCTTATGTCAATACTTGTGTATCAGTTATATACAGATGTGAGGAGTAGAAGTACAAATAATTTGTTACTACAGCCTACTAAAGTTTTTTTTTAAATTATCCATACTTCATCTGTTTCTTCTTTCACCTAATACATTTGATTTGAGTCATTACATTTTAAAAGAAAACTCTGTATTTAATGCTACATCCCTACATTTCCCAATAGCCATTTATTTGTAATGTGACATTTTAAAGGATTTTTTACTTTCTTATTTTAAGTCTAAATCTAAACAAATATTTAACAGCAGGACCTAACAGACCTAATACAGATCACTGTAATTCATCTGCTCTTATGAACACTTTTTATTTAACAAGGCTGTTTATATTGTGACAGCTAGCAATTAGCATTCAGCTAGTTTGTATAGTCAGAGTTATCATGCTGGCTAAAACTTGAGATATAAGGAAAAAAGCTGTCGTTAGCCTTCATTAATGTTTTCCCACTTAGTTACTAGGCGAAAGGGGCATTAATTTACCATCAGTAACTAAAATCAGTGCACAGTTTGAGGTAGATGTATTTTTCATTTGTGAGTCTTTGTTGTATGTTTACATTCATCCATCCATCTTCTATACCGCTTATCCTTTTCAGGGTCATGGGGAAACCTGGAGCCTATCCCAGGGAGCATCGGGCACAAGGTGGGGTACACCCTGTACAGGGTGCCAGTCCATCGCAGGGCACAATCACATACACACTCACACACCCATTCATACACTACGGACACTTTGGACATGCCAATCAACCTACCATGCATGTCTTTGGACTGGGGGAGGAAACCGGAGTACCCGGAGGAAACCCATGCAGCACGGGGAGAACATGCAAACTCCGCACGCACATGGCCCTGGCAGGACCCATGTTTACATTCATTATTTAAATAAATGCAATTTATTATTGAATTTGAAGTTGGACTTCAACTTTTACCAGACTATTTATTTTGATGAGTAATTGCACTTTACTAACTATTTCCTGGTTTTGTAAGCACATATGTGTTTTTTGACTATTGTAACTGTATGTAAATACTTTTACAATGTGTATGTAGGCAGTAAGGTCATTTCTTAAATCTGTAAACTGACAGTAAACTTACTACACAGTAATTATTGAGTAATTTTAAAGTGTAAATTTTATGGAATTGCTTACAATATTTGCTACAATGTGATAACTAACAGGAAAACCAAAATGGCATTTCACAATATCTCCTTGCAATGGCACTGGAACTAAACTCTTCCTCTATTTTTCCTGTGTAAGTACTGTCATATTACCAATCAATCGTTTGGAAAGATATTACATAAGCAATACAAGCTAGTTAAATGTTGGGTAAGTTGTCATTTCATGACTGGTTGCAGTACAAGTAACTACGCACATCTGCAATGAGAAATTGTATAAACCTGCAGTTTACACAAATGTAATTACTCATCTTGTTACACAACTTTACTTTGTGTTTAAGGACATAATGTTGTGCTACAGTGCTCAAGATACATTTGTGTAGTTACATGAATTGAAAAGTGATACACGTGTATTTACATAATATACTGTAAGTATGACTAATTCATATGCAACAGTGCCTATATCCTGAGTAATTACACTGTAATTACATTGTAATTACAGTGTATGTAAAACTGCATGGGTATTAGATAGACGTAATACAGTGTGACCCAGAAAATGTACAATTGCACACAATTTTAGAACATTCCCAAATTAACTTATATGTTGCTACGTGTGGTGCTTTGTACTGAATAAATTAACAGAATGTCTGGAACAAGTGGGAATATGTTGAGCAAAAGCCATGAAAACATGATACACTGGCTGAGAATATGTGTAGAGCGTAAGGGTCAACATGCAGAGCATATGCTGTAAATAATAAACACAAAATCAAGTAGTTTTACATTATTGGTTACATTTATACTTTTTGGATACCCTGTAAGTGTAACATGCTCATTAAAAATGTAATGATGGTAACAATCAATGGCAATTGGACGAGTAACCAAATGTTAGGAAATAAATGAGACGCACAACTAATGTTTTGTCTAGAGAACTTATTCCTTTAAAAAGGTTTGTGCGTGTGTGTGTGTGTGTGTGTGTGTGTGTGTGCTACAGGAGACTCTTTCGGTACTCTAGTTAGATCTGTTCAAAGAACTAACAGATTTATCCTCATTCTTGATTCTTATAGGAAACATACTATCATGTAAAATGATGTGAAATGTAAATCTTCTTTCACCATCCTATAATGTGTGTCACCAGAATGGCACCAAGTCTCTTTAGCACCACCTACAGGAGTGGAAGGCTGTTTGTGTGTGTTGTGTTTATTTCTGTTATACAATTTAGGTTCACACAATCAGTTCTAGGTGATGTCCTGTTTTTACTCCAGTGTAACAGAGATTAATGAGCTGGACATGATGGACATGTGTCATCTATGCTAGATTTGTTCTAGTTTTTATTTTTATATTATTATTATTATTTTAATCATGGTTGGTGAATATGTGTTGTATGTATTTCTTCCCCGTCATGCAGTGTCGTGGCCAGCAGGTGGTGAAAAGAGCCATGAGTTCTCTCTATAATACTAACACACACACACACACACACACACACACACACAGAGCACTCCCAGGAGATGACAGGATCTGAGCTCACAGCGTCGTGCATCTCAACAGTGTGTTTTGCAACACACTGCTGAGTTCCTCTGTGTATATGTGTGCGCTTGTTTGTGTATGTGCGCGTGCTTCAAACACCTCCTCCATCACCTCCTCCTCTCTTCCTCTCCTCCACTCTGCTGCCAGCTTCATCCCTCACTCCATCAGGGTTGGGGGTGTGTTTATGGTAAGTGCCCATCCCTGCTCTCTCTCTCTCTCTCCCTCTCTCTCTCTCTCTCTCCTTTAGGAATCATCCACTCTAAAACTCATCCTTTGGCAATTCTGATTTCTTTTCTATTCTCCTGTTTCCTCCTGACTGTTGCTCTTTCTGATGAATCATTGTACCCTGGCTCAGTTGTGAAGCCGGCTGTCCTTGGCGTTGCATCCATCCTCTGTGCCTTTGCAGAACCGGGCAGATACAATGAGATGAAATGATATAAGAGGAGATGAGAGGAGAACAGGGGGATGCTGAAACGTCCGTATGAAGCTCTGGGCATGACAGCACATCCGTTCTCATTTCAGAGCGTGTGCTACAAGTCACTGAGGATGACGGAGGATCCGGCTGCAGCACGCAGATTGAAAACGCAGCACGATCAGGATCAGGATCTGCAGGTTGGTGTTCTTGCTGTTCTCTGCATGCATTCAAGCACAACTGTGTGGTTTTTTTATTTCTGTGATGATAGCAGGGATCATATGTGTTTCGTATGTCATGGAGATATAGCTTACCTGTTAACGATCTCGATCATGGCCTGCTGGACCGCAAGCTGCCACTGCACACGGGAAATTCACATTCTGTAACAGATTCTGTTTAGCTGCAACAGCTTAGTAAATACATTTCACAGCAATAAAGCTCCAACTCTTGGGTTATTTTTAGACTTCTATGAGCTTGGATTTGTGTTCTAGTTCTCCTCAGTTGACCTGTCTGTTTTTTAAATTCCTGTTTCTGATAGAATTTCATGGTCCAGGATTGCATCCAGTTTTTTTGTTTGTTTGTTTGTTTGTTTTTTCATGCATGTGTCATATTGATTTAATATGATGCTGATGTTGGCACGCTGTAAAAGACTTTGAATTATCTGATCAGATTGCAGATATATTTTTGCCATTATGGCTGTATATTTGGCTGTAATGAAGACATTTAACTTTTAAATATCATTGGTGGCTTAGTGGTTAGTATGTTTGCCTTGCATCTCCAGGGTTTGGGGTCCACCTCCACCCTGTGTGCACGGAGCTTGCATGTTCTCCCTAAGCTTCAGAGGTTTCCTCCTGGTACTCCAGTTTCCTCCCCCAGTCCAAAGACATGCGTTGTAGGCTGATTGGCATTTCTAAATTGTACGTAGTGTGTGAATGTGTGTGAGATTGTGCCCTGCAATGTATTGGCACCCCATCCAGGGTGTCCCCTGCCTTGTGCCCAGAGTTCCTTGGGATAGGCTCCAGGCTCCCCGTGACCCTGTGTAGGGTAAGCGGTATGGAAAATGGATGAATGTCATTTGGGTATTGATTAGTGTTAACAGAGGTCACCTGTTCAAGTGGGTTGTGAGTTTGGCTCTAAAATGTTAAAGGCAGAAAAATGGCTCTCAGCTTCAGATTTAGTTTGTATGTTCATGAATGTTTGCTGTGGTGGTTTTATCGCACTAGAAAGTCATTTTAAATACAAAACCAGACATTCTGATTCTATCTGAGGTAATGTGATATTCTTAGATCAACTATAGACACTTTTCCCCCCACTTTAAAAAAAAAAAAAAAATTTTGAATAACTACTTAATAAAAAACATTAACTATTTAATGTAATATTTATTCTAGACCACAGCAGAGACATTGTATTTATTTATTTATTCATTTGTTTGTTTACATATTCATTCATTAATTCATTCATTTTTTTAAATTTTCTTCTGTTATTTTATTTTTGCAGAAGGTTTATATTCTTGCTTGTAATTACTACCAACGCTGCACATGTAATCTGATTTAAAAGACGTCTGCACCTGAAGAACTACAATATATGACATCATAAAGAAATCCCATATCTAACATAAAGTAACCACTAATGCACATGTTCCCTCATCATAATGAATGAATTGGAATGGTGAGCTCAATCACATGATTGTTGACCTGCCCCAGGCTCTGGGGGGGTATAAATCACCACCCTCTCAATTACTGATGCGCTTTCACAAATGCTGCTCATAGTGCTGTATGTTTGAAAATAAATTATGAATGAAAACTACACCATGAATGCCCTTACTAATGCAAAATATGCTGAGTCATAGTGCTTAGAGGTGATTAAAGGGTTAAATTACCCTTGTGTCCCAATAGTCTCATGCAGACTAGCACTAATCCTACAATCCGTGCCACTCTGGGAAATTCTCTTGCTGTTTATCATGAGGTTTTTTTTGAAGCAGTGTTGTTCTCCGCTAATCTCAAGCCTTTGAATAATTTGAATGATGAGACCTTTTTTTGTGTGTAATTCAGCCTGCAACTAGCTGCAAATCAGTTTGTTTAGCATATTTCACAGTCATGCTCTGTTTTTTGCCTCGTAGAAATATTTAAATATTTTTAAACATTCAGTATACTGAGCTGTTTTAAACCTGCTGTGATTAAAATCCTGAGATTTGCTTTAAGCATCATTTTTAAAGTTATACTCCATCATTTTCCCAACTAATCTTTATCTACTGTATCTGTAGTGTATGAGTGATTACCACAGACAATCATTTCAACACAGTCTTTTCTGTAGTAAGAAAAAAAACACACACACCACAAAACAGAAAACATGTTGCCACTACCCTACCATATAGTAGGCGAAAAACAGTACGCCAAAGGAGTAGTATGTCCGAATTCTCAATATTCATTAAACAGCAAGCGAGAAATACCCAGATGACATACTTCTTCTGCCAAGATTTTGCAGTATGGAACCACTGGACACTGTGTATACTGTGCTATAAGGTAACGGGACTGGCGAGGAAGAGCTTTCAGAATCACAAATGGCAGAAGGCAGCACGTCAGCTCTTTTGAAGTTGTAAGTCACATGACGCACCCACAGACTCAATAACTGCCCTTATGACTTCCATTATAACTGGGTGTTGAGAAAAACATGCAATTCTTGCCTGCTGTAATCACACACACACACACACACACACACACACACACACATATCTATGGTAGATAAATATTAGGGTGAACAAGGTTGAAGTATTCCTTTAATAACTAAATTAACATCCTATCTAAACAATGCCTAACTCACAATGTCTGGTGTTTGCTTGTCTTTGGTACTTGGTAGTTATTGAGCTGTGACTCCAGCCTCTTGTATGTAATAGAGCTGCACGATAAGCCTTTCTAAACAGACTGATGCCAGGAGGAATTTCCCTTTCACCTTAGGCAATGATCCATAAAATGTATCCAGCTCAACTGAGCAGAGCCGATCACAACGTTCATCACACTTCCAGTGAAACTGAGGACAGAGAGAGAGCATTATTGCAGCCATTTTGCCTCTGGTATCATACGTTATATTCTCTACCAAGGAACTTAAATGTTCTCTTGCCCAAGTGCTCTGGACAAATTCAGATAATCTGACATATATTATTAATTAATTATTATAAAAGCTTTTTACCATTTACCTAAAATAATTTTACACATTTCCCTGTATTATTTTGCTCTTTCATGCCCAAGTCTCTGTAGATTTGTACCTATAAACTGCTGCTATAATCATAAAAACCGTCCTGTGCTCATGCCAGGCCTCTTATCTACAATATACTTGTTCTGAACAGTCTTTCAACTCCCTTAGTACTATTTGCATTTATCCCTCTACAGCTGAATACTGTAATGATTTATAATCTCACCATCTGGTGTCTGCCAGAAGAGAATGGGATTACTTTTTGATCCTGGTTCCTTTCAAGATTTTTTCCTCTTGTGCTTTCAAGGAGCTGGATTTCTTTGTGAAAATGTCTTCTGTAAAAAAGAAAGAAGAAAAAAAAGGAACCATACATATCAAAGTTACGTGATTTGTACTGAGACAAGAACAGAAAATCAATTTATTTAAAACTCACTTAGAATGGAATTAGGCCAGGGCATCAATAAACACAAATGTATGTGTTATTTGGCCTCAGTTTCTGCCAAATAATGCATGCCTCAATATCTTTTGGAAGTGATAATTAAGTAAAATTGCCTTGTATCAGTGTTGGAATTTTGGAAGACCTTTACTGTTAGCAAGTTTGTTATTAAAAGTTTAATGCAAGTGTTTTGACTTGAATATTTGGGTTTATTCAGTGTTTGTCAATTGAATTCAACAACTGCCCAACAACAAATTTCTATTATAGAGTTAAGGTCATAAGTTTACATACACCTTACAGAATCTGCAAAATGTTAATAATAATAAAAATAAATAAATAAATAAATGAGTGATCATATAAATTGCCTTTTGTTTTTTATTTAGTGCTGCCCTGAATAAGCTATTTAATTTAACAGATGTTAACATATAGTCCACAAGACACAATAATAACTGAATTTACACAAATGAACCAGTTCAAAAGTTTACACACGCTTAATTCTTAATACTGTGTGTTGTTACCTGGAAGATCAGCAACTGTTTCTATGTTTTGTGATGGCTGTTCATGACAGATCAACTGCCCACTGTTCTACAGAACAGTCCTCCACTTCCTGCACATTCTTTGGTTTCCAGCATCTTCTCCATATTTGACCCCTTTCCAACAGTGGCTATATGATGTTGAGGTCATACACAACTATTTCAAAAGGTGAAAACATTCACCGATGCTCAAGAAGGTAACACACTACATTAAGAGCCAGGGTGTAAACTTTTTAACAGGATGATCAGTGTAAATTGTTATAATTTTGTTTGAAGATCTTGAGGTTTTTTTCATTTAGTACTGCCCTTCAGAAGCTACATAAGATATTTACATGTTTCTTTATGAATATGACATAAAACATAATCAGATTTTCACCCAAGTCCTAAAAGTAGACAAAAAAGAACCCAATTAAACAATTGAGACAAAAATATTATACTTGCTCATTTATTTATTGAGGATAATTATCCAATATTGCATATCTGTGAGTGGCAAAAGTATGTGAACCTTTGCTTTCAGTATCTGGTGTGACCCCCTTGTGCAGCATTAATTGCAACTAAACATTTCCGGTAACTGTTAATGTCCTGCACATCAGCTTGGAGGGAATTTTAGCCCATTCCTCAGTACAGAACAGCTTCAACTCTGGGATGTTGGTGGGTTTCCTCAATGAACTGCTTGCTTCAGTTTCTTCCACAACATTTCTATTGGATTAAGGTCAGGACTTTGAATTGGCCATTCCAAAACATTAACCGTTCTTTGGTAGAATGACTCGTGTGCTTAGGATTGTTCTCTTGCTGCATTTCCCTTGAGATTCAGTTTACAGACAGATTTCCTGACATTTTCCTTCAGAATTCGTTTGTATAGTGTAATTCAGAATTCATTGTTCCATCAATGATGGCAAGCCATCGTGGCCCAGTGCAACAAAACAGGCCCAAACCATGACACTACCACCACCATATTTCACAGATGGGATAACGTTCTTATGCTGGAATGCAGTGTTTTCCTTTTTCCAAACATAACACTTCTCATTTAAACCAAAAAATTCTATTTTGGTCTCATTTATCCACAAAACATTTTTACAATAGCCTTCTGGCATGTCCATGTGATCTTTAGCAAATGCAGACAGGCAGTAATGTTCTTTTTGGAGAGCTGCAGTTTTCTCCTTGCAACCCTGACATGTACACTATTGAAGTTCAGTGTTCTCCTGATGGTGGACTCATAAACATTAAAATTAGCCAACGTGAGAGAGGCCTTTAGTTGCTTAGAAGTTACCCTGGATTCCTTTGTGACCTCACAAACCATTACACGTCTTGCTCTTGGAGTGATCTTTGTTGGTGGACCACTCCTGGGGAAGGTAACAATGGTTTGAATTTCCTCCATTTGTACACAATCTGTCTGACTGTGGATTGGTGGAGTCCAAACTCTTTAGAGATGAGTTTGTAACCTTTTCCGGCCTGGTGAGCATCAACAACTCTTTTTCTGAAATCCTCAGAAATCTCATTTGTTCATGTCATGATACACGTCCACAAATATGTGGTGTGAAGATCAGACCCTGATAGATCCCTGTTCTTTAAATAAAACAGGGCACTCACTCACACCTGATTGTCATCCCATTGATTGAAAAAACCTGACTCTAATTTCACCTTCAAATTAACTGCTAATCCTAGAGGTTCACATACTTTTTCCACTCACAGATATGTAATATTGGATCATTTCCTTCAATAAATAAATGACCAAGTATAATAGTTTTGTCTCATTTCTATAATTGGGTTCTCTTTGTCTACTTTTAGGACTATGTTTTAGGTCATTAATGCAGAAAAATAGAAATTTCTAGGGTATTCCCAAACTTTCAAGCACCACTGTAACAGGATAATTTCCATCAAGAACCTGAGACCTGATCAATAGTAATCAATATTAGGCAGCACTAAAACATCGTTTCCTTTCACACAATCTTCAGACATCATTGAACTATGCTTTTTTAAAGCATCGATAAGTTCCAAATTACCTGCACTGCAGTCTTGGTCTGAAAATATGTAATTGAAGTTGTGGTTTCAATTACATATTTTAAAGTGGCTTCCTGTTTTCTGAGATTGCACAAGACACCAATTAGAACAATTTCACTAGAGCTTCATAGTGAAATGTCAGGAATAATTTGCATCAAGAATGTAAGAGCTCATGAATGCAGATGACAGAAATGGGGAAGAATGAGAGCATTTAGCTGCAATATGATTGGGCTTTAAGTCATGATTTTATGCTGTTGTTCATGCTTTTGGGGAATGAATTTAAAATCAACTCACTGACGCATGGACACACCCACCCACCCCCACACACACACACACAGACACACACACACACACACACTCATGTTGTGTAAGAGTGCTAATTTTCATAGCATTTTTTTTTACTTAGTCTTAGTCCCATGTAAAATGTCCTTGATCATTTTTATCATATTTAGTCAACCTTATCCTGTTTTTAAGTCAAGTTTTAGTTGACTAAAAGTCTCAGCATTTTAGTATCTTGTCAAAGAAAACCATATGTATTTTAGTCTAGTTTTAGTCAACGAACACTGCTGACATTTTAGTCACTGAAAACAGTAGACAATTTTAGGTATAAGATTATTATTGATTAACATTTCAGTCAATCTAGTCTAGATGGGGTGGGTTTGGGGGGCATGGTTGCTTAGTGGTTAACATGTTTGCCTTGCACCTCCGGGGTTGGGGTTTTGATTCCCGACTCCGCCCTGCGTGCATGGATCTTTCATGTGCTTCCTGTGATTTGGGGGTTTCCTCCGGGTTCTCTGGTTTCCTCCCCCAGTCCAAAGACATGTGCTGTAGGCTGATTGGCATTTCCAAATTGTCCGTAGTGTGTGAATGGGTATGCGAATGTGTGTGCGATTGTGCCCTGCGATAGGCTGGTCCCCATCCTGGGCGTCCGCCTGCCTCGTGCCCTGAGTTCCCTGGGATAGGTTCCAGGCCCACGACCCTGTGTAGGATAAGTGGTACAGAAAATGGATGGATGGTCTAGCCAGTGGTGGAAATGGCCGAGACTGGGGGGATTCTAGTTGGGGAATTTATTTCTTTTGGTGTCAATATGTGTAAGAATAATATAAATATATAAATATAAATACCTCTATAATACATAAGAATATTACACTTATTTCATATCTCTCCAAACAATATGCTTTCTTGAGTATCAAGACAGGAACATTCATGAATTATGTGTGGCACAAAACAAACACTGTTCATTCCTCCTTATCTTCCATATCACAACCCTCTGCCGTCTCACTCCTAGCTTTTTACCAGGTGGTCTAAATTAATTTAATATAGTTTTTTTTTTCATCCTGTCCAATCTATTCAAAATAGATTAAACCTGGAGGTACATGCATGCAGCTTTATCCATATCAGAGTTTCTACTATCGCATCTGTTACAGTAACTGTTTCTGTTAAGATTTTCGGCTCTGTTAAGACCTGTTATTTTCCCTGAGGTGGTCTGATTGGTGCTGTAAGGTCGACACTGATAGAGAAGTGTTCCTATTGGCTGCAGCCTGCAGGTATTATGGCCAACCAGGAAAGTCAACATTGTACAACCACAAGCTGAATACACTTATGTGCACAACTTGCTTTTATGCATGGAAAAAAAAAAACAATTTGAAAAAAAAAGTCTATTTTGTGTATGAATATTAAGAGACATTTTGGTAAAGTTATTATTTTTTTTTAATTATATTTTTATCTTTTTTCATCAACAATATTGAATGTTGATATAATCAAAGTTAGTGATTAATGATGTTGGTGTCATCTCATCTTAGTCATGGAAAAAAAAAAAAAAAAGGTCATCAACGAACATTTTTCTTCATAGTTTTCATTACAAAATTAACACTAGTGTGGAGTATACTTCTTTTTCCCGTCCTACATGTTAACTCATTTTATTGTTTTAAAAAAAAAACACCTTGCATTTACATTAAAAGGAATTATCCTAGTAAAGTAAGTAAATGCAAGGGGAGAACACAGAGTGGAGGTGCATACAAATACTTGATAAAATAAAATAAGGTCATATTAAAAAAAATTCTAGTTACAAATCTAATTGGATGTGTAACATTATTTGAACAACTTAGAACTTCTAATTCACCTCCAAATTAGTCTGCCTATAAAATGTCATGTTGAATTGAGTTCAAGTTGAACCATCATCTTAAAACCACCCTTCCTGCTTGAAGGAAATTATTCTGGGTACTACTATTTTTAGCTTTGAAATCTAACTTTGTTCATCTTTATAGATAACAATGAGTCATTCAGCATGAACCCCATAAGCAAGTCTACCTGACATTACTGAATAAATTGACATGGATTAAGTCATGGTTTCCTCCAGGTTCTCTAGTTTCCTCCCTCCTACCAAAAACATGCCAAAAGGTGGTTTGACTGCTATAAATTGCCCAAAGAGGTGAATGAATGTGTGAAAATTTGTGTGCAAGATGCGATACTGTGCATGGTTTATTCCCGCCTCACAAGCACTGTTCTCGGGATAGACTTCAGATCCACCATGACTCTGACCAGGATTTAAGTAGTTACAGAAAATAAACGAATGAATGAATGAATACAATGTCTTATGTTAAAGTTATAACAATCTCTAATATGATGGCACAACATGGATATTTGCAAGATAATACCCTGGAGGCTACAGGCTTCTCTTAAATATTAGCTCCAAGGCAAAACTGAAGCAGGATACATCAGACACAGAACATGTCTTGGATATTGAACTGCATTTGGGGGAAAAAAAGGAAAAACTGCAGAATTTTTTCCCCTCCACACAATCACTATAGGTGAATCTTACTGAGAGTGACATTTATTGCATTTTACATTTTTTTATTACTTTCCTTTTCTATTACAGACAGCATAATTCACTTTATTTGGTTATTTTTTCCATCCATTTTCCATACCGCTTATCCTACACAGGGTTGTGGAGGAGCCTGGAGCCTATCCTAGGGAACTCGGGGCACAAGGTGGGGCACAAGCGGGTGTCAATCCATCACAGTGCACAATTGCACACACATTTACATACTATGGACAATTTGTACATGTCAATCAATCTACAACACATGTGTTTGGACTGGGGGAGGAAACCAGAGTATCCGGAGGAAATCCCCGAAGCATGGGGAGAACATGCAAACTAAGCGCACATGATGCAGGATTTGAACCCCCAACCCTGGAGGTGTGAGGCACCCTATTTAATTATTATGTGTTTTTTTTTGTTTTTGTCACGTTCAGTTACATATTTATGATCTACAACATCATCCTCTAATTCAATCTCAAAGCAGGGAAACTGTCTGGGTTTGTGCTTGACTAGAGAGTTCACAGCTGTGGTTTTTAGAATCTCTCAGCACTACTGCTTAGGGAACTGTCACATGTAGATTAGATTATTTATTAGACTTTAAGTCTTTCAGTTTTAAATATGGGTTGTGCTTCAGGGAAGACAGAAACTCATACGGATGAGTTGGGTGACCAAGAAACTTTAATTCTGAAATACATTCAGTCTGCAATGAAGGTTTCGGTCTGATACAAAATACGATGCAAAAAGCATGGCATACTGGATTTTATTATATATGGCAAATATAGTTTAAATATGTATTCTCACCAGATACTGTAAGTTCTAAAGAAAATAAATATTACATTTGCTTTAAGATCATGTAGAAGTGCTTTCTCATGCTGTACCAACTCAGACGCTCAAATTCACAAAGAGATGCAGAGGAATTGATATTTTAGACACAAACAGCATTCTCAATGCAAAGTAAGGAAAGAATTCAATAGCAACCCCCCAGTGGCTGTGTTTAATCCATTACCAGGGTTAATGTGTCTGCAAAAAATGACCTTCAGTACATTATCTGTTGTTGACATGGGGCATTGATTTTGTGCATAGACGCAATTTCAGAAATGAGAACAATTTTCTTTAATTAAACAATGGTTGCTATGCTTTTTGTTGGGATTAAGTTTTTTAAACAGTATGAACATTACTGAGGTGGCTCGAGCGGTCTAGCAGGGTACTCATGGCTCGTTAAAATGTAGCTCATGTTTTTGTTTTCAAAAGCAGTCCTTATGGGCTGTCACGGTTTCTGGGTTGAAAGAAAAGAAGTCACGTGTATTTAAGCAAGACTGAGTCAGACCAATCTGAGCAGATTGTGTTACAAGGCTATTTTTATGCAGCATTGTTTGTTTTGACTTTTCCCCCCACTGAGCTGTTAGAGGGATTACCTTTATTCTGACCAAAATATGATCCTCTAAATACTGTTCCTTATTTTCCCCTTATAGACAAAATATGCAACAGGCCTGTTATTCTGAACATTTTTGTTCACATAGGAAGATCAATTCATCCTTTTTTTTTTGAGAATTAAAAAATCCTATGTGCTTATAGTTCAGTGTCCATATGAACATAATGGAGTATGCTGTTTTAGGAAACTAATCAACGTCAAGGTGGTTTGATACGGCCAGTCCTGCAGTGTTTTATTTTCCATATCGTGATACTTGCACGATGGCTTAGTGGTTAGCACGTTTGCCTCACACCTCCAGGGTCGGGGTTTCGATTCCCGCCAGGGCCATGTGTGTGCGGAGTTTGCATGTTCTCCCCGTGCTGCGGGGGTTTCCTCCGGGTACTCCGGTTTCCTTCCCCAGTCCAAAGACATGCATGGTAGGCTGATTGGCGTGTCTAAAGTGTCCGTAGAGTATGAATGGGTGTGTGAGTGTGTATGTGTTTGTGCCCTGCGATGGACTGGCACCCTGTCCAGGGTGTACCCCGCCTTGTGCCTGATGCTCCTTGGGATAGGCTCCAGGTTCCCTGTGACCCTGAAAAGGAGTAAGCGGTAGAAGATGGATGGATGGATACTTCCACAAAACAAGTTCCTTTCATCATGTACAGTATGTAAAACTGCTTCACCAGCCTCTCTTTTTTTTCTTCTCTTTCTTGATATTAATGAGACAAAGCAATGCACAGTAGCTTGTAGTCCTCTGTCCTGAAGACTCTCCTGTGTCCGAAACCTTAAAGTTACAGCTTTACCTCTCACATTTACAAAGCACTAACACTGGAGACTCCTTCCAAAAATGCTAAATAAAAGTCTCCTCACATAAAACTTCACCATCTGAACAATTACACATGTTTTTTTTTATCTGTGTATGTGGGGAGTCTGGCATTCAAGACCCTGTTTAGGTTATTACTATAGAAGTGATGACGTATTAAGGAGAGCATTATAGTTAATGAATTGTGCTATTATACTAAGATAATATACACATCGATGTGTGCTGTGCTACGATTAAAACCACATGGTATAACAGTGTGGTCCAAAGAGTGTTATTCCCCTCATACCACAGTGATTTGCCAACAATTTCAGTGTTTAATTTATTTATGCTTATCTGTTTTTTAACTGTTTATAGTTACATTTAATGAAGTGGAATGTCTGAGAGACAAGTTAGTTCCTGTTATTGCTTACATTATAGCTGTTATAAACAGTCATTCTCTCTTTTTTTTAAGCTAATACGACAAAAATTGCAGTTTGTCTTGTTACTGAGAAACTTGAAAGAATAAACTCCTCTCTCATAAAGATCCCCATGTCGGGAATCCAACTTTTACAAAAGTGCTTAAACCTGAGACTCCTCCATAAATGTTACCTAAACATCTCCTGTTACATTTCTCCTGTTACATGTTACATAAACAAAAACCTCTTCATATCTACAACTATATGTTTGTTAAATATTTTCCCCCCATCTGTTTATTATTAGCCACACAATGCCCTATGAGTGAGCTGAGAAATTATACAACAGCACCGGGGTATAGTAATTATTAACTATGGTTCGCATTGTTCAGTACTAACCAATACATTTCAACCAAACACACACTGTTAAAACATATAATTAATCATACTGTGGATTCATGCAGAAATGCTGAAACTACAAGAAGACCCTGGTGAAGGGTGGCCAGGCCAAGAAATGGTGAATTCTGAATTAAAGTGGTGTCATTGAAGTATTGTACTAAATTCACTTACTGCTGTGAGTTTGTCACAGAGCAAAGTAGATCCTGCTCAAACATAAAAGCACACATGCTGGCATACACACGCATTTAGCATTTGGATTATTAAGCCCATGTATCAACATCCATTTGCCAACAAGTGAGATAAATTTAATGTCTCAGATTTCCTGCATATGTTTTAAAAGCATGCCACTTTCAGTAACTCAGCACATGGGCTTTAAAGCCTTTCCAAAGAGCATACATGGGTTGTATTTCATACATAGAAAATGTATAATATCCCAATTTACACAGAAATTGTTTACATTTTTATGTGTGAATCTGTTGAACAGACAAAGAGCTGACATTTATTTTCTGAATGAAAAGAGTAATTAATTCTGTTATTAATTATTTGGATTTATTTATTATTGGGCTTATTTGGATTTAGTTTAAATCTTAGTAGTTTGTCATGGGGGCATGGTGGCTTAGGGGAATGTGGGTTCGAATCCCATCACCGCCTTATGCGCGCAGAGCTTGCATGTTCTCCCCGTGCTTTGGGGGTTTACTCCAGGTACTGCAGTTTCTCCCCCTGTCCAAAGACATGCACTGTAGGTTGATTGGCTTTTCAAAATTTGTTAGTGGTGTGTGAATGTGTCTGCGACTGGGCCCTGTAATGGGTTGGCACCCTGTCCAGGGTGTCCCCGCCTTGTCTCCCCTGTGATTCTGTGTAGAATAAGTGGTATGGAATACGGATTGATGGTTTGATTGATGATTTAGCCATATTTACATAATTTGTTTATTGTTTGGTTTAGTCTGTATTTGTTTAGCTTGTAAGTGTATTTGTCTGTATTTGTAATATTGACTATGTTAACTGCTTTGTACAAAAGATCAGATTTTCCTTATGCCTAATTTCATCTACTGAAACATGTGTTCTTTGTGAATTTGATCTAAAAAGGGATCATAAGTGTTTGCGCAAATTTGTGGAGTCCATGCCAGCTCGAGCACACACTGACGTATCCTCTGTGTGCCATGTATTCTCCAACCTCATCAGGCATTATAGGAGAAGACTCAGAGCTGTTATCTTGGCAAAGTGAGGTAGCATAAAGTATTGACTAAAAGGGTGCCAATAAACATTAAAGCAAAAAGGGGACATACCAAATGCTATAAAACTGAAATTAATGTCAATAATATAATTTGTAATTAAAATTTTTGCGTTTTCACTAGTTATATTTCTGACATGAACTAAAAAACAATTTTCCACCATGACCCATGCAGGCTGTCCCAAAGGTTTATGGAGCTGGTTGAACTCTTCTCTCTCTCATTCCAACTTCCTCCAGATCAGATCAGTTGGGTCTAAGTTGTGTGATCAGGGGCCTTTCTATTACAGACTGTACTGCATCTTTTCTTTGCAGATATCATTTGCACAGCATTGTGGTGCTGTGGTCCAACTGTGCTCACTTGAGTGACTTTGGTGGGATTCTTCAGATATAATGGTTTCAGCTAACATTATATTAGTCCATCATGAAACTAGAAAAAGTAGTAGACAGAGATTACTAATCTTAACAAAAGTTTTATGATAGCATGATTCTGCAACCTTGAAACCTTAACATTAGCACATCTTTGCAGATTAGAAAGCGAGACAGGTCTGGATTGTATCAGGTGTATCCAGCAGGGAGCACTCCATGTACCAGCATTATGAAAGCTAGCACTATAACGGTGAAAATTGAATCAGATATAGCTGTCTACTACCTATATAGTGCACTGTATAACTAGTATTTACTGTAGCTTTAAAAGATTATGTCCACTGACATGTATATACATACATCTCAAATCCTGCACTGTTACAGCCAAGGTAAAGATTATATCTGAATAATTTTGACATTTTAGTTTAACTGGTATTACATTATATGGCCAAAAGTATACGGACACCACCATATGTGGTTCTTCCCCAAACTACTGCTACAAAGTTGGTGTCACACGATTATTTAGAATGTTTCGTATGCTGTTGCATTGCAGTTTCCCTTCGTGGAAGTACGAGGCCTCAACCTGTTCCAGAAGGACAATGTCCCTGTGAACAAAGCAAGATCTATGAGGACATGGTTTACCAAAGTTGGAGTGGAAGTACTCGCGTGGCCTGCACAGAACCCTGATCTCAACCCCACTGAACATCTTTGGGATGAATTAGAACGCCGACCAGGCCTTCTCACTAGATAGTGCCTGAACGTACTAATGGTCTCTCGGATGAATGAGCACAAATCCCCATAGCCATGCTTTAAACTCTTGAAAGCCTTCTCAAAGAGTAGAGCTTATTATGACAACAAGAGAAGACCAACTGTGTGTTAATAACAATGGTGTTGGAATGGGCACATACTTTTGGGCATATAGTGTACATTTCATATACATTTTGAGTGAATGGGTGAATTTTTATTTAGTTATTGTTGTTTGTATCTTAATTCTCAACAACATTAACATGGTAAAGTGATAAATTAATTTCAAAAACACCCAAAAAGCCTCCTCCTGAACACATCATGGCACACTCTTCTATTCTTACACTTATACCTCTCTCTGCTATGTCTCTAAAAAAAAAAAAAAAAAAAAAAAGAATTTGGTTCGCCATGTGCCTTACTTCTACATTATTCAAAATTTTACTGGACGAGTAAAGGGTAATTACTGAACTGGCGAGAGCTGCAGCTCTGTAAATGTGACATATCCTTGATATCCTTTCCAGCTCTCAACCACAGAGAGAGCATATGTCTCAGTCTCTCTCACCTTCTAGTACAGCAAAGGAGTGGCAATTTTATGGTGTTGGATGCTGACAGTGAAAACCCACTCATGACACAGACTGGATTGAAATGCTTTAAAGTTACACCCACTGACATGTTCACTAGATTTGCTTGTAATGAGGCTCTTCCGTTAAGCCGCTTAGGCAATTAGTGAGCAGTTTTAGTTTCAATAATATTTTTTCCAAGCTAATGTTTGTAATGGTTCTAATGGGGTCACTGACATTAAAGTGTTTTATTAATGCATGCATCAGGATAAAAAAAATAATAGTGCAATGAAATCTGAGGCCTTTGAGTAGTTTCTCATGTGCAGTAACCCTCCGTGTTATATTGCACTTGTTCTATAAAAAGTCATGAGCGCTATAATAATGAGTGGGCATGTGCTAATGTGTAATGTTAGTAAATTTTTTAGTTTTATGGAGCATATAATACTAGAACACCAAATGTTATATTCATGTCAAATGCTTAGGCGTTTTGTATCTTTTCAAAATGTCTTTATAAATAAGCGTTTTTTGTTTTGTTTGCAATAATTAATCATATTTTTGGCTAAAAATGTCTATTCAGATCTAAAGTGGGGTCCAAAAGTCTGAGACCACAATGAAGATCTGGGATCTGGGATTTTTTTTTTTTTTCATTTAAAATAAACAGAATTCTGAAATATTTCAAACAAAGAAATCAAATGTTCAGTATCTTGAATATCTAATATTCAAGATTCTTCACTATTTCTAGGCCCCTATTTAAATGTAAGCATACAGTATTTGTTATACTGACCATGTTAAATGCTTTGTACAAATGTCAGATTTTCATTACGCCTAATCTCTTCTATTGAAGCATGTGTTCAGATGACACGCAGATGGATTTGATCTGAAATGGATCATACGTTTTTGCACAAATTTGCGGAGGCCATGCCAGCTCGAGTGCACACTGTTATTAAAGCAAAACGGAGACGTGCCAAATGCTATGAAACTGAAATTCATGTAAATATTTCCAAGATTCTACTTTTCACTCAAGTTACTTTACTGTCAATTATATAATTTGTAATTAAAATTGTTGCATTAAATTAGAAAAGATTGCAAATTAGCATTTTCACTAGAGCTCTCTGACTTTTGGACCCCACTGTATATGGCATGTTAATATTTCTGATGTGAACTAAAAAACAATTAAACAATGCATTTATTTAAAAAACCTACCTAGCTATAACACACTTTCTTTATAAAGTCAGTTTTCCAGATATTTCTCAAAGATTCTCCACAATGACTCTTGCAGACTGTCCTTAAGGTTTATGGAGCTGGTTGAACTCTTCTCTCTCTCATTCCAAGGTTTTGATCCAATTTCCCCCAGAGCAGCTCGGTTGGGTCCAGGTTGTCTTATCAGGGGCCTTTCTATTACAGACTGTACTGCATCTTTTCTCTGCAAATATCATTTGCACAGCATTGTGGTGCTGTGCCAGAAAATCAGTCACCCCTGGGGGTAAAACCACAATACATGGAAGGTATTGATTTTCAATTTACTACAGGAGGACACCGAAAAGCAAAAGCTTCATTGCATTGCACTCATGTCGCTTGATCTCTTTCATGAAAAAGAATCTGTAAAAGATTTAACTTGTTTAAGAATTAAATGATGACTTTGTGTCAGAAGAGAACGTAAATGTATTGCATAGTTGTATTGCATTTCACTTTCATCAGTGTGGTGCAGTAGTGACACACTGAAATGCAAGGACTGTCCAATCACAGCCGTAACCATACTCTGTGGCACGGCTATAATTATAATCACAATAATCAAGCCTTTCTGAATTTTACGTAACTCACTGCAAGACCTATTATTTTTTTCAGTGTGGCACGTTGTCCCCATATCATACTGCCAGTATATTTTATTTCATGTTTTTCCCCAGGCATGATTGCTTTTCTCTCTGTAGTTATTGAAAATCACTGAAAAAGCATTACAGAGAAAAAGTCTAACGTCCCCAAACTATTAAAGGGTGTAATTATAAACAACAGTAATTCAAAGCTTTTATGATCTTTCTTTATTAAACTATATGTAAATGAATTTGCTAGTGTGCAGGAGAGAAATCCCAGTCTAAGCTAGTTCTAAGCCCAGCTTTATCCCCTGGTGAATATTAATGCATGACTGAGAGCCATGTAATAAAAAAGGAGGATGTGTGTAGAGAGGTTTAGCAGCCAAGTGAGGAAGGATTCAATGCTGTTTCGCAAAACCATATGAATCGAATAGTGTGAGAAGAGTTGTTCGATTTAAACTTCTCTGGTCTGCTTCCAAAGCTATTCTGCAAAGGTTGCCTCTCTCACCACTCTGAGCCTCTCTTGCTGAAGTGAATTTAAATTCTTTGGAAAAGAAAAGTAGAGCTTAGCGCCCCAAGTGCAAGGGCTACTTCAAAGAAACTGAAGTGGAAAATCTGTTTTATTTTTGTTTTTTTTTTCAAGCATCCTGAATAATAAAAGACAGTTTTTGGAAAGTTTGTAAGATCACATGTAAGACCTACATGATCTAATTTCTCTTCGAGCTTGCCTTCCAAGTTGAGTGTGTCATGTCTTTATCTGTGATCTGCAGGTGGGTGGGAAGATGTAGCTGAACACTGAACAAAATCATACCGGGATCCTTCACAACCTCAGGGCATCCCTGGGAAGGGTGTGGCCTGTGGAGAGCCACCCACCATGGCTAAGAAGTCACCCAGTGGGCGGGGAAAAGGGGAGCGGTCGGACGCCATGGCAGCCCTGCAGGCAGCCAATGAGGAGCTGAGGGCCAAACTTACAGACATCCAGATTGAACTGCAGCAGGAGAAGAACAAGGTGGGCAGAACTTTGTATAAATGTTCTTTCATCTTCATCATGGAATTGAACTGTGCCTTGTTTATGATACCAATGATTTAATAAGTCACTGATCTATATGCTGAATACACACATTTCATTATTTGGTTCAGATGGGGTTTAAAAAAAAACAAGTGAAAAAAAAAAGACTGCTGAAAAAAGAAAAGTTAAGGAAACCATTGCAGCTTTCTGCTAGTAATTGATTGTTGATTATAGTTCTTTTGTGTTTTTCATATGGATCTATCTGTATTTGATGGTTATTTAATGGAATTTCAGGATGTCCTACAGGAGGCTGATGGTCTTTTATGGTGAAGGTCCCTTATGTTTATAGGCCAAACAGATCTAGTATCTCTTAGTCTAATGGACCTAATAGATCTAATATCTAGTGAATTGACCAAATAGATAGAACCAGTACATATTCTATTAAAATACAGCAGTTATATACATACCATATATAGTTTGCATATAGTTTACATTACTAAATGAAGAATATTAATACCCATAAATCATTTTTTGGAAAATTGCAATTGTAACCAGTATGCATATTTTCACTAGGAAGTAAAACAATATTTCTTAAAACTTTACAATAGTTAGAAAAAATATTTCTTAATGGCTTAGCAAAGTATTAATCCAGAAACTTAGAAAGACTGAGACCAATGAGATGATGAGCTGGGGAAATTACTGCTAAAAAAAATTATTTCAGTGGATGGCATGGTGGTGTAGTGGTTAGCGTTGCTGCTTCACATCATATGGTTCCCTAGTTAGAGCTCATGTTCTTCATGGTTTTTTCTTCGAGTTCTCCAGTTTCTTCCACTTTTCCCAGAAACATTGCAGGGCGTGGATTTTCTATGCTAAATTGCTCCTAGGTGTAAATGACAGACTGTGCATGGTGTCCTGCAATGGACTTGTGTTCAGCCACGTTGTGATCAGTGGTCAATCCCTAAAGTTACATGATTATTAATCAACAGAAAGTTTGAGAAAGAGCGAATATAAATGTTGTATAATACATCACCTGATCTTTGGAGTGGTGATATTTTCAATGCTGAAATGCCAGTGCACCATTTAAAATATTGGATGTCATGGTGAACAGCTCTGAGCAACTGATTCATATGCAAACAACTCATTTGCATTCACTGTTTTTTTATTATTATAAATATTTAAATACGTAATACATTCATGAATATTCATGTAAGTGTTGATAGGGAGTAATATTGGAAAGGCTACAGTCATGCATGTATCTGTGCATCGTCTTTGAAGCTTCCTTAATCGGATTCCTGTAGAAAATCTGGCAACAAGTCAGGATCAGCTTAGTTTCCCCTGCTGTGCCAGCTGAGAGCTTTCCAATATCAGTATACTGTGTTTATTATTATGGGGGAAAAAGGCACAGTATTGTCACAGGAATTCTTGTTCTTTTTGTGTGTGTGTCTGTGTATGATGTAAGGCAGTAAGAATGTCTATGGAGCCTTCCTTTTACCCCATGCTCTCTCATGCATACGTTTATTTTATGCTCTGTGTACATGTGCACGGTGTGTTTACATGTGTTGTGTGTACATGAACACATGGCTACACAATATGGACAGTGCTGGATTATACAGTATGCTACTCCTGAGGAAATACAGGCCCCTCCAAAAGTATTGGAACAGCAAGGCCGATTCTATTTTTTTTGCTATACATTGACGACATTTGTGTTTGAGATCTAAAGACGAATATGAGACAACAGGATCAGAATTTCAGCTTTCATTTCCTCTTATTTACATCTAGTATATGGACTGTATACGGTTCAGTTTAAAATCTAAATTTGGATCCCACTGTGTGTAAGTGTGTGTGTGAGAGAGAGAGAGCGACAGAGAATATGTTTAATGCAGCAGATTGTGCATTATTTCCAATAACTATCTGGCAAACAAATTGAAAACAAGTGAACACAAGGAAAAGTGTTTATCAGTAAGAGCCTGGATACACCACCATCACTCTAGCCTCATGATAGCTTGATATAAAGCCTAATAAAAACGCAATGGAAAGACAATCATTATTTCATTGCAAGATAAAACAATTTAGAGATTAAAAAAGGTTTAAGGCACAATTAACGTTAATTATTACACACTCTGATTTTATAGCAATGATTAAGATGCATTATACCACTGCTAATAACAGTAATAATAAACAGACTGGGGGGGGGGGGTAAGCATGCGGTTATTAAACATATTGATATTGTAAAGTTTTCTGTAAGGAGACAAGTACTTAACATTTATGGAAGGAGTCTCCAAGGTCAACGCCTCAGGATAGAGGTGCTGATTTTCACCAAAAAGCAAAACCTTCTTTTGCATTGATCTTAAATCACTTAATCTCATCAGTGAAAGACTCATTCAAATGGAGTTGAATGGGAGCTAAACTGAGTGGGGAACTAATGTTGGTGTGTTTCCAGGGGACGGGACATGGGATTTATGCAAAGAATTCAGTGGAGCCAATCATTTGGAATTATTGCTTATATACCTAAATTGCACAGAATTGACAAAATCTCAGTCCAGTTATTTCAGTGTTGCTTGCAGTGTCACCTTTATCACAGCTCTGTTTCATACAATCATATAGAAAATGACTGTCACTTGGTTGTTTGCTAGTGTGAACTACAGAGTATAGTAAGATTTTCACCCACCTGATTATGTACAATTACATTTTTGCATAAGATATTCAGAATGTTTGCTTTGTTTGGCAGAAATGGAACTGTTGGCATATCTAGACTCCTAGAAAATGATCAACACTCTTCATACCTTCATGTAGGTAACTGTTATAGGGTTTTACATAGATCCTCTGTGTTCTACCAATAGGACAAACTGAAGATCATGCAAGGATTATAGATCTTTAGTTTCTGGGCGTGTATAAAATGAGGACATGATCAATACACCTTCTTCTTTTTTTTTTTTTTTTTTGTTAACAACGATGCAGTCATTGTATCCTCAACACACTTAGAAAAGTGGGATCCATTTACTAAGCTTATAAGTTCATTCTGGGGAAACCCTTAAAGAGGCTATGTAGCATGCCCCCCCCCCCCCCCCCCCCCCCCCAAAAAAAAAAAAAAAAAGGTTCTGAGTAAACCCCTGTTAGAAAGGTGGAACAGATAACCATTCAGAAAATGCAAATGACACCCTTGCAATATTTCTGCAACTGGAAAAGTCTCTCCAGAATATTCACACAACTGCAATTGATGAAAGCGCAAAACCATTCTTTTCTCAGCCTTTTGAAGATTTGCTTCCTGTTTGTAAAATATTTCTCTGGAAACATGCTGTTTGTTATACTGTAACAGAGAATCCTACAGCGAGTCTCAGGATAAATATTTACTTTAGCAGCAGTGACTTTAGCTTGAATCCAGAGATCCCACACTGAGTATGTTACACTTCAGCCTGCCTATGTCAGTGTGAAATAATGAGCTGCAGCAGAAAAACAGTCCAACTGCACAGTAATGAATGCACAAAGCTCACAGTTTTAAGGATGTGCTGCTGTCAAACCAGACAGTCAGACTGAGCAGAGCTATTGTGTTCTCACTGACAGGAGCTGGAGATGGTGGAGATGCCTCTGCTGTTTCAGGCCTGAATAAACAATGCTCAACATGTATGGTAGTGATAAATGAGGCGCATGTCACCCTCAGCATGACTCCAGTTATAGCTTGTGGAGTGGAGGCAATGTTTCATTGGAAAGGAAAGTTGATTACATAGTGCACTTTGACTGGAATCTAGTTTTGGCACTTGCAGGACAGAGGAACCTTTTGGTCTGGTAAGAGTATTTCAGTATTAGTTTTTATAATGTTCTATAGCTTCCATTTTTATTATTATCCTCACTGTCTTCACATGTCACTAGCCAGTTACCAGTTATATGACTCACCATGAACCCTTTTCAAGATTCCATGATTGGGGTGCCATTTGTGTCCTACTGATATTACACTTACAAATATGGAATGATTAAAAGTCATTTTAAACACAGGTAAAGTGTCCTTCACAACAATATGTGCATATTTCTCATAAATAAAACATTAATAAATAATAATAATAATAAATACTACATATAGCACATAGAAAATGGCATGGGAGGAAGAAAATTAAGGGAAAATTTAAAACAATAATAATTTAATCTCATAAAAATAAAAATCTATGATATTTTTATATTGACTGATGAGGTCACATTGAAAATACAACCCCATTAAATAAGTCCCATTACTTTTAACACTGTCACTGTTCACTATTACTGTTTTGGAGCAAAATGCAGCCTTGTCAAATGAAAAAAGTAAATATTTTTGGAATAGTAATGTGCATGTTTTATTAGATGTTTAAGAGTTATAAAAGTTAAACGGCACCATAATCATGTAATCCTGCACCCAGAGTTTTGCCCTAAATACAAGAGTGCACAGTATACACTCACTGTATACATTACATTTGCTTAACTGCTCTATTGTAAACACAGTTATTGTCTTCACATTGACTATGTTTTTTCCTTCTGACCTTAATTAATCTGATGGATGACTCGGTCCCCTCTAAAGGCTTAGACTGAGGATAGCTCGGCCTGGGGTTCTGCTCTCTCTATGGAGAGTTCCATTTTCTTACTCAGCTACAAATCATGCAAACCCCAATTACTCTGTATAGCTGCTTTAAAAACACACACAGTAGTTCTGCAGATTTTGTGGGATTTATGTGTCCCATGTGGACAAGAGCTAGGTGTTGGATGACTGATAGGTCTTGTCATATGTCACACTGTGGTTTAGATCAGGGGTTCACAAACTTTTCTAGGGCAAGGCCCCCCAAATGGCATTAACATTTGACCGAGGCCCCCACTTTTGCAAGGTGTCTTTAAAACACATTAAAAAAACAGACTTCTGAATATATCCTCCTTTTTTTATTAATAATTACATCTTACATCTTTACATTACATTACATTAGGAATTGATTGTGTGTGTGTGTGTGTGTGTGGTTGTCTGAGAGTGAGAATTTTTTTTTTCACACCAAATTGTTGAGGCCCCCCGGCTCTCCCTGCTGGCCCCCACTTTGAAAACCACTGGTTTAGATGAGCGATTTTATTCTTAGAGGAAGAAGAAGAAGAAACCTTTATTTGGCACATATATGTTACAGCACAGTAAAATTCTTTTTTCACATATCCCAATTTATTGGGAAGTTGGGTTCAGAGTGCAGGGTCAGCCATGATATGGTGCACCTGAAGCAGAGAGGCTCAAGGGCACAACAGGGGCAGCTTGGCGGTGCTGGGCTTGAACCCCTGACCTTCTGATCAACAACACAGAGCCTTAACTGTTGGACCACCACTGCAATGTTGTTCTCATTTCCTAATATTATTTGCATTATTAGTTAGAACTAACTCAATTTCAGGATTATTCACCATTTTTAATGGATATTATGAAAATAATGATCACTTACTAGCTTAAACAATCATTTATATTAATTAACACCTTGCTCCTAATTGCATCCATGACTAACAGTGAGTCCACATTGACCAACAAGAAACCTAAATAATATGATCTTGCAGATTTGAGAATAAATTTAAGATGTTGATAATGAACTGGAAACATCAATTGCTGTAATGTGCGTATACTATACACATATATTTACTTTGTTATCCTTACTTGGTGTATTCAAGCTACAGATTCTAAACATAACAAACATTTGTGCCACTGTACCTGTACTGTATTTTTTATTATTATTATTTTGCCATTCAAAGTTAAGGATTTTCTTATGTGATTTTACATCCACCGGCATTTATAACAGTCATTGCCACAATATTAATTTCAATTGAACAATACACAGTGGTGCACAAAAACTTTGATTCTGCTGTACTCAGCTACTAATGAATTAAATCAGTTTCTCCTTTCAGGATGTATTTACTTTTAATGTGTTTACTTTACTTATTTACTTATTGGATTGTAGAATACCTGAAACAAAAGTGCCCAAGTTTAACACTTACTGTACATGTTTAACCCTCTTTCTCCTCTTTCCGCTATCACAGGTGAGTAAGCTGGAGAGGGAGAAGATGCAGGAGGTGCGTCATGAGCAGCACAAGTCTGCGGCTGTGGTGAGCGAGCTGCGGGCCAAGCTACACGAGGAGAAGTTGCGCGAGCTGCACTCCGTTCGGGAGACACTGCTGCGCCAGCACGAGTCCGAGCTGCTACGGGTGATTAAAATCAAAGACGGAGAGATTCAGAGACTGCAGGCCCTCGTGAATGCACTCCGAGATGGCTCTACTGACAAGGTGAAGAACTGGAGGAGATCTTAGAGAAAACATTTGCAGATCTGCATCATGACTCATACACTGACTTTTAAGTGGGTTCTAGATTTAGCACACCAAAGTCAACTAATTATGGACTTAATAATTAATGCTTAATGTGATGGGGAACTGAACAGTGCTGACGAGTTAAGCTTTGATTACAGTGGAATCCAAAAGTTTGTGCACCCTAGCTTCTCACTTCTCAGAGTTTTGAAAAGAAAAAGAAAAAAAAAACTACTACAGTTTGTCATTTTTATTTTTCAAACACTCCATCTTTCTTCAGTAAAAAAAACTCAAAGACTGATTGAACGCATTAGGTATGATGATGTATAACACGTAGAGGATTGTACTATTTGAGTCAATATTAATCGTGTTAATCATTAACGTGAAAAGAATTTCACTTTGTATTAGGATCATAATTGCATTTGTTAAACAATAAAAATGTTGGAATAAAGCAGTTCTTGTGATATTTACATGTACTTAAACAAATATTTAAAATTTCAGGCTAAACCCAGAATCGAAAGATTGCTGAAAATGGACATGATTAAAATTAAAATTGTTATCAGTAGAGCCACAATATACAAGCACATTCTCATAACACCGCTTCGATGTAAATGGAAGTAAAAATAACATCAGTGACTACTCACTATGTGCAGGTGAAGTCGGCTCTGATGGTGGAGGTGAAGGAAGAGGCACGTCGGGGCTTCGAGGCCGAGCGCTCACGCCTGCAGCTGGAGATCACTGAGCTGAAGGGGGTGAAGCGGCAGATGGAGGAGGCGCTGAATGTAGCCCTGCAGGCCGACAAGATCAAAGCCGCCGAGATCCGCAGTGTGTACCATCTCCACCAAGAGGAGATCAACCGCATCAAGAAGGAGTGTGAGAGGGAGATCCGTAGACTGGTGCGTGCTGCTGTTCTTTTCATCATTTGGAATCAACAATCTGATTTACAAGACCAAAATTAGCATAGGGGTCCACACTTAAACTCTGTCTTAGTGTGGTATTTATCAAATCTCTACACCATGTTTATAGGTTTCTTCAAGGAAATTTTCAGTGTACTTTTCTTAATAAATTTTATAATAATGTGCTTTAGGGCCCGGTTTTCAACTGGTGGTTTCAAGTGCATTGAGTATCAGGAGAGGTTTACTGATTTAATTGGATCCCTGTCACATATGCCTAAAGGAAATAATATTCTTAATGGGCTTCATGTGAGTATAAAAACACTTTAAGCGTATAGTAATGCATTACAAATTACAGTATGTTAAAACAACTTATTGTAGTTACAATAAGTATAATATAAATGTTGATGATGGTGTAAACACACCCAAAGCCCATTTAAACCCTTAATGTCCCAGCTTACTACTCAGTTAACTATTTAGTAAGTACAATAATATGAAAGGTATTTAGTTACAAAGGTGAGGAATGGAAGTCTGGACCTGCTGACTAGTCATGGACACTTAAGGGGTTAAACAGTTTTAATTCCAACCACTAAAAAAATTCAAATCAGAAAATGCTTCTGAGATTTATTTTAGCTAGATGTTATGCAGGCATAAATGCATTTGTTTTTCTAAGCCACATTCGACAACTGAGAAATGTTGCATTATGCGTTATGCAAAAGTGCGCCATAATCACTGTCTTCCTCACTTTAAGGAAATAACATATGCATTTGATGCAGCAACATCGTAGAACACCTAGAAAAGTGAAACATCACAGGAAGTTAGTTGTCATGAATAATACACTGATCAGCCATAACATTAAAACCAATGACTGGTGAAGTGAATGACATTGATTATCTCGTTACTATGGCACCTGTCAAGGGGTGAAATATATTAGGCAGTAAGGGGCATAATGGAAGAAGGTGGCCTGGTCTGATGAATCGCATTTTCTTTTACATCATGTGGATGGCCGGGTGCCTGTGCATTGCTTACCTTGGGAAGAAATAGCACCAGGATGCACTATGGGAAGAAAGCCAGCTGGCGGATGCAGACCGATGCTCTGGGCAATGTTCTGCTGGGAAACCTTGCATTCATGTGGATGTTTTTTTGGCACGTACCACCTACCTAAACATTGTTGCAGACCAAGTACACCTCTTCACGGTAACAGTGTTCCCTAATGGCAATGACCTTTATAATGAGATAATGTGCCCTGTGACACTGCAAATATTTTTCAGGAATGGTTTGAGGAACATGCAAAAGAGTTCAAGGTGTTGATTCAGCCTCCAAATTCCACAGATGTCAGTCTGATCAAGCATCTTTGGGATGTGCTGGACAAATCAGTCTGATCCATAGAGGCCCCACCTCGCAACTTATAGGACTTAAAGGATCTGCTGCTAATATCTTGGTGTCAGATACCACAGCACACCTTCAGAGGTCTTGTTGAGTCCATGCCTCGCCAGGTCAAAACTGTTTTAGTGGCACAAGGGGGACCTTTAGTGTAAATGCTTGTTGTTTAGATCCTGATACAATCTAGGCACAAGGTGCACAAAATGACCAGGTCTCAATAGGATCTATTGTATATCAGTCCACAGTGGTGTGGCTGGAAAGGTACTACAAAAAGTTGGCTCTCCCAGAGAAGGTTTGAGACTTATTGTTGCTTAGGGTATCTACATGCTCTTTAACTTTTCTGGGGCAGTGAACTGCTTCTTGCTCTTCTAAGCCCTTTCTCTTTATTCCCATTCCAATTTCTGACAGATTCAAAATCTGTCCAGAATTTTTAACAATAAACAAAACAGCTTTAGAAATCTGGATATAAATTTCGATCTCTAATGAGCAAGCCAGAGGTGATAGTGGTAAAGAAACACTGCCTGAGACGATATGAGGAAGAAACCTTGAGAGGAACCAGACTCAAAAGGGAACCCTTTTATAAATCATTACAGTATACAAAAGTTTACAGTACTAAGTGTGTAAAAGGTAAGAGTATACAGTATTGTGAATAAGAGTCTGAGATGAGCACAGTGCATTTTACATCAGCAGTTCTTAGGAAAAAGATCTACAGTATCCAAGTGCCAATCATTAGGGTATCTCTGTAACAGTGTTAGAAGCTCATCCAATGAGACGTGAGCTTCCAGATGTAATGTCTAGACCTGACAGCCTAAAAGCATGACAACGACAAACATTCCCATGAGAAGCTGATTGATTGAAGCATGGATCATGTGATATTGTCAATGTGCTGCGCTGTGTGCTGGGTCAGCAGAAAGTTTGGATGAGCTGAGAGGTCTTGTGCTGCTGCAGCTGATGTGTTCGTGTTATCGATCCTCAGAACTCTGTCCTGTGGGTCTCTTTATTTAGCCCAGCAGACGAGCACTGCTCTTAATCGCATTACCACAGTCAGTGCAGGATGACATGCAGTGGTGAAGTAGCGGGGACAGTGTTGACGTGCTGATGTTTACTGGTCATTCTGTACCTATTACAGATAAGACACAAGACTGAGGAAGCTATTATCAGTCAGTAAGAGGAGGGAATGAGGGAAGACAATCTAAGAGAATACAGTGGCATAAGTATAAGGTGAATAAGGAAAGAAAGAAAAGAACATGCAGAGAATGCTGCAGTGGTCTTGGCAGATTTCAGATGACATCACCCTCCTTGACATCAGCACCACCCAGAACTTGGAGAGAAAGATAAATAGAGACAACAATTCCTGATTTTTGCTTCCACATTATATATAACGAAGTTATTGCTTTCTTATGGCTGGAGGGGTTCACTCTATCCTATAACCTTTATGTTTTCTTAAATGAATGACATGGCGACATCTCACTCGGCTACAATCATTTTGTTTTGTTTTTTTCGTAGTCTAAGATGAATGTCAGTCAGCCAGTTTAATTATTACTCTTGGAACATATAAATGGAACGTGGCTACATTAACTGCTTTCTTATTCCTGATGAACGAACATACTCAGAGAAGAAGCAGAAAGACAGGAATGTTAAGACAGCTGCAACCTTGTGTAGGATAAGTGGTATGAAAGAGCATGACGGTTGGGCTGCAACTGCTGCAATTGTCAAGAGAAGCTATAAAAGTGAAAGTGAGTGAGGGCATGTTTTTGAGAAAATGCTGACTCTAGCTCAAGTATCACATTTGCATGTGGTGTGTTTCTGCATTCATTTTAAACCCGACGAGTTCCTTAGGTCTTTGTTCAAGAAGTTTTTATTGTGCTGAGCCATGTGTTTTGGAAATGTAGTCTCCTCAGGGTAGTTGAGCAGAAACATGACCCCAATCCACAGCTGGCTAATACAGTTTTTCACATTTACACTGTGTCCTCAATTCATTCTTATTAGCTGTGGAAAGAAATGATTTTTTTGCATGAGCATATCATTGGTCACATGACATTATAGAAATTGATACCATATACAAAGCCTTCAGTAAAGTAGTAAAGTTTGCTAAATCTATTTCTATCCTGGTAGGATAAACCCATTGAGTCCTTTTGTTAAAAATTAAATATGAAATACTATATTTTGAGCCACTGAACCATGAATGTCAATCAAGCATGTGTGATTGTGAATAAGCTGCTCTTAACGTGAGATGAAATGACACTGTGGAGTGATAGGCATGACCGTATTAGTCTCTGAGACGGATGATGCACTATGACGCCTGAAAAAGAAACTCCACCTTCTCACATACTGAGCTGTCGGTTTCAGAGGGGCTTCTGATCGAGTTGAATGTGGATTACAGAAGTGCGTCCTTCCCTCTCTGTCACAGCTTAGTTTGCATAGAGAAATCGGATTATTACCATGGTGTTATTATTCATAGATGAAATAAGTGTAGTTACTATAGTCACATTTAAAGAGCTCTCTGCTTTATGTGGGTTAAACGGATGAAGAGCAAATGTGAGCAGGTTACATTTTACCTTCACCTTTATCTTCATATCTTCTAAATTATGAATAGCACGTAAACCTCTATAAAATGCATTTTTAAGGTATCCCTTCCCTTAAATGAAGTACACTTCGATCTTCAGCATCACTACACTAATACACAGTGTTCTGCAGGATGTAAACTGCATTAAAGCAGTGTGTTGTTCGGAGAGAGAGCCACTGAGCCCTGTTGTTTCTTGGCTTGGCTGTGCGTGACCCCGCCTTTCATGGTTGGATGAAGGCCAGGCCACAGTCCTCCACTGATCCCTACAGCTAAAACTAGTGTACAACAAGATGCAGGATGGAGCGGTGCAGTTTTATGTTGCTAGGCAGTGCTGGCATTCAGCTGCAGTTTGTGAAGTCAGCAGGTAATCGGTCCATTAGGAATGTTGTATCAGAGATCACACTGAGCAAGAAGAGAGGCATCAATCTGCTTGTCCAAATGAAAAGTACATACTAAATACTTAATTAATAGTGCTAATAGAGCTAGATGGCCAGTCCGTACAGGATTTCGAGGGTTTTTTTCGTGGATTGAGTTTTTTGTGATTGCCAAAAATGCTTGATTTTACTGCATTTTTTTTTTCCCTTCAAAATTTGTGATGCAATTTGTGGAGTTTTTTTGTGCTTTTTTTTGTTGTTGTTGCAGGAGACCTACTTGTATTGCCAAAATTGCAATTGCACGAAATTGTTTTCGCAGTGATGTTTGTTGGTAAATGAGACGGTTTAGCTGTACTCGTGTTCGACGCACGTGAATCGAAGCTGGCTTTGGCTGAATGTGTGTTGTGATGACGTCACATGATGCATCTTGACCAATATCTGTGGAAAATCTGTGGTAATTAAAAACATTTGTAAGCTGCTGAGAATATTGCGGAGTTCCATTGATTTTGTGTTCATTTCTGCAATCGCAAAAGCACAAAATCCTAGAGGGACAGTAGAGGTTAGAGTATTAAAGTAGCAGTTTGTCATATTTTACAGTCTTCTGGTGCCTTCTCCCCAACTGACCTCATTCTCTTCCTTTTAATAAAACTAGTCAGCTCTGTTCCAACTTGGGGTGACACAAAATGAAGAAAATAGTACACCAATTTCATTCTAATACTAGACATCACACTTTAATGACATATCTTTTAAATTTCACAGTTATGACGAAGGTGCATGTAGTGTCCCTTTAATTAGGTTTTAGAATAAAGCTTTGAAGGGACATCATCCATGCATCCATCCATCCATCTTCTATACCGCTTAATCCTTTTCAGGGTCGTGGGGAACCTGGAGCCTATCCTAGGAAGCATCGAGCACAAGGCAGGGTACACCCTGGACGGGATGCCAATCCATCGCAGGGCACAATCACATACACATTCACACACCCATTCATACACTATGGACACTTTGGACATGCCAGTCAGCCTACCATGCATGACTTTGGACTGGGGGAGGAAACCGGAGTACCCGGAGGAAACCCCCACAGCACGGGGAGAACATGCAAACTGAAGGGACATCAGTGGACCTTAAATTATTTTTGAAGGTATACTATATTCACTTTTCCAGGTGAAAGACACATACTAGAGGTACAAATGATGTACCGTTGATGGTACTACCCCATCAACAAGAAAGAGTACAGTTTGGTACCTTTATATCTGAGAGTATATTGGTTATTTGGCACAGCACCAGAAGGACTTATGGTTTCCTGTCTAGGTCTGTGCCATGAAGCTGCGATTGCACTAACAGCAACAAGCCACATTAGAATTTTTTCTATTTTATTTATATAAATTTTGACATGGTAAAAAGAAATGTTCACTGGATCAATCCTGTCTGCCAGTTTGTCTAAGATTCCCCCAAATTTGTATTATTGCAACTTTAATTCCAATCTGTGTTTAGTTCTTATTCAACAGAGGTTAGAGCACGGGCTCATTAACTACAATATAAAAATGTATTTTAAGCAAAGTCGGTGGGCATAGATTATGTAGTAGTTACTACCATGTCGTATCCATACTTAACCTGTGCTGGGACAGTTCACGCTCACATGCAATTATAATGCCTGTTGCTATACACATAATAGGCAATCTCTGAGAAACATCAGCATCTTGTCAGTTCAAGGGTTATAGGTGTAATAATATCTAAAATGTTAACTCCAAAATTTTTCATATGTGAGCACTGAATTGATTCCCCTGTTTCCCTATATTATAATTCTTTATAGTCTCTCTCTCTCTCTCTCTCTCTCTCTCTCTCTCTCTCTCTCTCTCTCTCTCTCTGATGTGAAAACTAACTATTGCTCCCCACTTGGCAGGTGACTCATGGCAACACACCCAGGGTAGGTGTTACCATGGTGATCAGTGTGTGCGCACATGTGTGTGTGTAAGAGAGAGAACAACAGAGAGTTGGAAATCATTTTTTAGTCAACATGCCCCCCCCCCCAACCCCCTACCTTTTTTTTTTCTTTCTTTTAAACACAGCCATAAACTGTGATTTATACTACAGCAGCAGCAGTTACTACCAATCTGCTAGCAGTCTGAATACATTTCATCAACATTTTAAAAACATTTTAACACACAGATGTGGGCTGTCTGGCTAAAGGCAGCATTAGTTTCCCTATTGAAAGTCATTCAGTATGCAGTTATGATTCATTATAAGATAGAGATTTTGTCAATATTTGCTATGCTAAATTGCCCCTGTGTGTGTGTGTGTGTGTGTGTGTGTGTGTGTGTGTGTGTGCGTGTGTGCGTGGTGCTTTGCAATGGATCTCACCCAGAGTGTATTCCCCTCTCACGCCCAGTGTTTCCAGGATAGGCTCCAGATCCAGTGCAACTCTGACCAGGATAAAGCTGTTACTGACGATAAATGAATGTATAGTCTACATGTGTACCACTTATAATATCATTTTATTCTATTTTAAACTTGGTTGCCAAATATGGGGACATAAAGGCTGTGAAAAGACCAGGTCAGATAGTGACAAAACAGACAGGAATTTTATTTAAGTGTAGAGCCATAAATGAGCGGTAAAAGATTCAGCAAAAGGGGCAGGAATATAAATGATTCAGGTATGATGACCAAGCTCCCAAGCAGTTTTGTCCATGTTGTGGAAAATGTAAGGGGGGAAAAGAAAAAGAAAAAAAACATTATAAAACAGCTTCTAAAATCTGATTGGCTGAGCTGTGTTCAGAGTTTTTTGTAAAATCCTTGATATACACTGACATGACCAAATCACATTAATTGAATGGTATATTAATGCTTGAGGTTTTAAACCGATTACACTGTTTTACTTAAGCCATTTGTCCTGTTGATAGAATACACTAATCTTTGCCTGCCGTGTTGCTTAGCAACTGAAACTTAATGTTAACAGATTACAATTCCCAGTGGAAGAATTGTATATTGTAAATACTATTTTATAAAAGTAATAATAGTGTGTGTTACACTGATTATAACACAATCCCTCTAATGGCTTTAGTTTGTAGTTGCTGGCTGTTGTCTTTTTTTAGTACGATTTACAATGTTGTGTCCTTCCCGTAATGATTAAACTGATTAAATAAATCATTATGAGTAATTGAATTGATTCAGTAATTTTTTAAATAAATTGTTTTCAAAAATTTGGAAAACAACAAGACATGGTATCTAATGAGCTACAAAGTTCATTTAAAGCCCTGGACACCAGGGTTGTGTCTTTAAGGCCTTCTGTGAATAATCCATCTTCTTACAGCTGAAATATGTGAAAGGTCATAGTAAAGATGGCCTTTGCATGTGCAAATGTGATAAGAATGTTATGATTATGACTGATCACTTGTGCTCCAGGCCTGCTGAATACCATTATCCACCAAAATCTAATGTGTGTGTTTGTGTGTGTGGGTGGGTGAGAGAGAGAGAGAGAGAGAGTGAGAGACAGACAGGGAGAGAGAGAAAGAGAGAGAGAAAGAAAGATGATTTGTGCCTTGTGAGCATGTGTTACCTGTGACATCACTTCTTAAAAGTGCTTACTTTTAACTTTTAGCCTTTCTTCCGCTTCTTGTTCTTCTTCTAGGGTCAAAGACTAAAATAATGTTCAAAACAGCAAAAAAAAAATTATTTTCATGTCTAGTTATACAAATATTAGTAGTTATACTATAAGTTAAAGTACAATGCAATGAACACAAATATAGTCCTTTGATATATTATTCAATACAACAGATAATTGGCAAAAGTCATAAAGCATACATTTAATTGTACAAATTGGTTAACTGAACATATTTTATTTTATTAAATATACATATACATATATTGCTGTTATCATTGCAACCCTGTTCAACTCGAACAATATTGCTGTTGTAGTTACTATTTTGTTCTGTAAAAAAAAAGGAACTTTTAAAATACTGTAACGTCTTTCCCTACAGTGACATGGAAGAGAGTTTCTCGCATAAATGGTTTATTGAACCAGGCTACTGTCGGCCACAGACACGCCAGCTTAGAACAGTAACACAACACCATGAGGGTAATCTTTTCTCCCCACCCCCAGCACTCTCTCACCAACCTGCAATCCTAACTTTTTACATCCTCCTCCTCCAGGTCCCTACTCAATACTATTTAAACTTTTCTGCATTTATCTTTTTTTTTTTTTTTAAAGTTTCTGAAAATATATGTGCATTTTAGTTCTTTTTCATTGGGATTGACAACAACAATCAAGGACTGCAGTCAATCATTGGGCCTGCATTGTAATTTTACAAATGTGAATATCATAATTGAGGTGCTACTCCACACACACCACTCGATCTTTTTACTGCTGCTCATTAACATGGGTGGAGTCCATTACAGGCTAATGTCGGTGTTGCCATGGTGACCGCATTATTTGGGCAGGCAGTGAGTGGGGACATTTGGTTGGTCACCATGATGAAATGTATGCCAGTGTAAGATCCTCACATGGATAGCAAGATGTATGTGTATGAGAGAAAGAGAGAGAGTGAGAGAGAGAAAGAGGGAGAGTATATAGCGCAAGAGAGCATATACTGTGTTCTGGCCAGAAGATACAAATCTTAAGGAAAAGACTGTTCCATGTGCAGGTCTAGAGTATTATCGGAGTGTGTATCTGTGTGTGTGCATGACTATACTGTGTTCTGTCCTGTAGATGGATGAGATTAAGGTTAAAGAGCGCACTGTGCTCAGTCTGGAGAGGCACTTGGGTATGCAGGCGGCTCACAATCGGAAGCTGCAGCAGCAGAACCAGGCTGTAAGCGATCAGTTGGCTGTGATCAGAGACCTCAGCCCAAAGAAAGAGGTTCCGTATTCACCCGGTGCAGGAGACACAGCAGACAACACAGCTAACCCTGTAAGCAAATTTCACTCCCCACCTAATAATGTGCTCCTAGTGAATGTTGCACCTACCTGCTGTTCAGAAGTCAATATGGCCTCCAGTCAGGAAATAGCTCTGATACTCAAGCTTCTTCAGAGCATCATGATGATCGTCATCAGAACAACAAAGGTCATCATGATCTGATGAAGGTTTAGTGCTTGGCATTGAACATGTTTTGGTTTTCAGATTTTTTTCTACATGTTGGTGTGTGTACTGTATATATATATATAGTGTTCGTGGCATTTTACTGAAACTTAGTGGCAAACTGTGCATTTTAGATCTAAGACGTAGATTTTATACTTATAAGGAAACAATTTTAAATCAAACCAATCATGTATGTTCCTAAATATGGTGAATAAATGTTTAAAAATCACAGCGATCACATTTTTCCCCATTCTGATATTTGAAGTGCTTGACCTGTATCTGCATAATTGTGCTGCTTCCACATGATTGGCTGATTGGATAACTGCATACATTAGCAGATGTACAGGTGTTCCTATTAAAGTGGACAGTGAGTGTAAAATGAAAGTTTTATTCCACTATTTGCAGGCGATTCTATGTAATAATAATGAACTAAAATTACAGCCAAGAATTGTTTCCATTTTTATTCCAACAAAGTGCTTAAACCTTCTCCAAAGGCCCTAAGGATACTCTGCTGAAACTAGAACAGGCACTGGACCATGACATAGCAGTAAAGCCATACCAAACAATATGAAACACTATGCACATTTTCTGCGATTGGTGGTTACTCAGAGCTACTGGTGGCACAGAAATTAAGCTTGTAACTGACTTTCCTGATTGGTGCGTTAAGGCTCAAACCTCACCAACCCAACATTCCCCCCAAAAAACTGTTTAAAATATGAGCCTGGCTTTGGATTGCTTAAAATGTCAAACTAAATGTGAAGTTTGGGAATTTCGTCAATTTTCCACTTGTCATTTGAAGCTTACATAGAAAAAGTGAATTCAAACCTAAACCATATCTGACAGTGTAATCTCACCTATTTATGGTTCAGGATCTCAGTAAACTGTTTGGAGTTTGTCGGAGACTGTTGGGTTGGTGATGCATCAGATTGGATTTTGTTACTTCAGCACCCACGGCAACATTCACCACAACCTGCTTCAGAAGAACACTAATAACCACTTCCCTGTCTATACTCACTGTAAACACTTTCCTGATTCATTGCTGGCTTCAGCTCTGATTACTAACCTGGCAGGTTGCGCCGTGCCAAACTGGGGTTTTGTATTTGTGAAAGCTTTCTGTTTTTCTTTTGCTAAATATATATTTTATTTAAACCCTTTAAGATGTGTTTCTAAACTATTTCTTTTCAATACCGGTGTTGCATAATCCTAGCATGTGAATGGCCCTCTTAATCTTTGTCCTTAATGCCTTAAGAGCAAAACAGTTGATACACCCACTAAAACACAATCAATACACAGCATACTAACTTTAGCACTGAAAAAAAAAATTAGCTCATTGTTTTACTTAGTGAAGAAAAAATAATATATAGTATTAGAGAAACAACAATAGTCATGACACTACAGTAAGGATTCAACAGTGCTGAAATGATTAGTCTGTTTTTGAGGCACTGTTATTTTATTATAATTAAATAATTAATATTTTTATATACAGTTTAACATTTATTTAGCAGTTGTATGTATATGTAGAAATTACTGTATTACTGCTGTAGAAATATATATATATATATATATATATATATATATATATATATATATATATATATATATATATAGTGGTGTTTTAGCGGTTAAGGCTCTGGGTTACTGATCGGAAGGTCGGGGGTTCAAGCCCCAGCACTGCCAAGCTGCCACTGTTGGGCCCTTGAGCAAGGCCTTTAACCCTCTCTGCTCCAGGGGCGCTGTATCATGACTGACTCTGCGCTCTGACCCCAGCTTCCTGTCATGCTGGGGTATGCGAAGAAAAGAATTTCACTGTGCATATGTTTATTATAAGACTATAATAATAATAATAATAATTAGTATATATAATATATATATCCAAAGGAGCAAAGTTGGCTGTGCTGTCTGGGAAGGAGGGATACTATACTCCCTTCCCTGTCCATCACAGGGACATTAGCCAATTGTGGGCATCTGTGAGCTCATGTATGGAGAAGAGAGTGGATAGCGCTTTCCTCTCAGCGTCTTAAACTGCCCTGTGATGCAGCATCACCAGCAGTTCAATAAAGAATGTGGTTGCCTGGGCTCGGAGGAAGCATGTGATAGCCTTCTCCTGCCCTGGTTGGTAGCAGCTGTATGATAGGGGAGAGCTGGCTGGTGGGTGGGAATAAAAAAGAAATGAATAACAAAAAATGAATGAAAATAAAATCACCATAAATGATTTTGGGTTTTTCACCCAGGATTAGTTGTCATCTAGACCATAGTTTTTCCAGTCTAACAGTCCATTATATCAAATAATAATAATAATAATAATAACATACAAATTAATTTGTGTTGGTGGAACCTGTTGCATTTGCATATTGGCTGCTTCCTTAGCCTGATGAAGCTCAGTGCATTTTGTCCTTGTTTTTTTTTTTTTTTTTTTTTTTTTTTTTTAATAAACCAATTTTCCCCAGTAGTTATCCCCTACACATGCTGTCTAAATGATATACACATTAATTATTAATAGATTGTCTCCTGCACTGGGTATGCGCCTCTCAAGGTGTACATTTTGTATAATTGAGTTCTTTCTAATTCTGGATATTTAACTTTTTCTCATTATCTCATTTATCAAGCCCAATATAGTCTTATAAAGATATCTTATATTGTTAGCTTCTTGCACTTCTAGACAGTTTTCTCTAAGCTAAGCCAGTGGTGAGTCCCAAGGCAGATGTAGAACAGTCTTATTTCACACTTGCTGTAGAGTGATAACTGCATGGAATATCACCTGTGTAGGTGCTGTGAGAATATAAGATGAGTAAACACACATCTTATACATCCCAAACTGTAAGATTCACACATTTTTCCACCTACACACTGACTTCACACCTTTACCTTTACCGTAGCTTTTTTCTTTTCTGTATTGAATTTGTACTGTTGGCTGATTTTAGTTATTTGTTTGATTTTTTTTTCTCTGTTTTTTGTTCAGCAGCAGCTGCCAGTGGATTTGCTCTCTGTGGCCTTTCAGTGCTTCGTATTTCAGATGTACCGTACACATTATTCTCAGTGTTTACAGTGATAAGCTTTAGAGTACATTTTCATGTTTGAGTAATAGTACAACATTCCTGGGATTAAAAAGAGTAAGCTACAACTATAAACTCACTATACTGTAATTTTAACTTAAATATGGTGCTTGTGTCCTCTTTTGTGATACTAGATTTGAAAAAAAAAGGAAGTGATCACAACAACCTCCATAAAACCCTGTGGAAGTGCATCTTATTTATGTCTTCTTGGCATTATAGTCCTATCCAAACACAAACCAGTTTATTGTTAAACATTTGTAAACACTTAAAAATTAAACTATAGCCTTTCCTGAACAGCTGAGGGATGTTTGAGGCCTGACAGCAGGCATTCAGTGTGTTATTATGCTGTACATGCTGTACTCCAGCGGTTAGTTCCAGTTCTCTGCAGTCGGTTTGTGTTTCAGGTACAGCAGTTGGATGAGAAGGACGCTCGTCGTTTCCAGCTGAAAATAGCGGAACTGAGTGCCATCATTCGCAAGTTGGAGGACCGCAACGCTCTTCTCTCAGAGGAACGTAACGAGTTGGTGGGTCACGGATTCTTATTCTAGGAAATGTAAGGTTGAATTAATGCTTTAGAACATGTTGATGTGGAATTAATGAGTTGAAAATTATACTGAGATGGAAAAATGTAATGGGCCAAAACTTGCTAGTCAATTTTTATCAATTGGGCAAATAGCTAACAGGAACATGAGTTTTCGTATTAACATGTTGAACAAATTGAGGACATTTATCAATGAGGGTGTGAGATTTCCAACTGTGGCAGTCTGGAGGCATCCTGCTTTTAATTTAAACCCACAATCTTCCAAACACAAGCTCAAAAACCTAACCTCTGAGCCACCACCGCCCTTAATTCTTAACAATACTGAACAGCAACCATTTTTAACAGTCCTTGTTGTATTTTCTGAGATACAACACTTATATATAATCATGTTTGGCAGTCTTGGCTCAATGGTTAAGGCTCTGGGTTACTGATCAGAAAGTCGGGGGGTCAAGCCCTAGCACCGCCAAGCTGCTACTGTTGGGCCCTTGAGTAAGGCCCTTAACCCTCTCTGCTCCAGGGGCGCCATATCATGGCTGTCTCTGACCCCAACGTCCTAATAAGCTAGGATATGCGAACAAAATAATTTAATTGTACTGTAATGTATATGCAACGAATAAAGGCTTCTTCTTCTCGATCAAGACACGATTAGAGATCAGTATATTAGATGGAATCCAGGTCTTTATTCACAAAATGTACCATTGCTCAATTATATAGACCATTTATGTAAAGGTTGCTATTATAATGCATGTAAATGTGTCTACTCACATTTATGTCTACGTGTGTGTTTTTTAATCCACAGCTGAAGCGTCTCCGTGAGGCTGAAAGCCAGTATAAACCACTTCTGGATAAGAATAAGCGTCTGAGTCGTAAGAACGAAGAGCTGGTTCATGCTTTCAGACGCATGGAGAACAAACTACGCTTTGTCACGCAGGAGAATATAGAAATGGTGCTACACACATTCAACCTGCTTCATCTAATAGCATTTACATTATAAACCAAAAGCTCTGAAACTTTGAACTTTGCGTTTAAAACATTAACATAAAATGCACATCGAGATACTTCAGTCGTGTTTGACTCCTCAATCAGCTGCTTGCATTTTATATTTAACCGAGACAGGATCACTTTATTTTCATGCTCAGCACCAGAGAACCTGCTGTACACTGTGTTTTTCTCTGTCAAGTGCATTAGTGTTGTTGGGTTTCAGATCTAATTGTCCATATTCAACCACAGTGCACCACCAACATTATAAGAACAACGATTGATTCTTTCTGCCGCATTAATGAAGCTCACAGAAAGATCAATTTTACTGTGTACTGTAAATAACCCTGGAGGCTCTTACAGGAATATGGCTGTTGTCAATTGTTTTCAGTATGAATGTTTATTTATCATTGCTATAATGGCATGTAAACCAAATATGATTTTTGCAAAGTGTGGCTGGGAATGATTCAAGGCTGGTGGTGTTCAAATATCAGTCAAGTCATTAGAATTAATCATCTACTGTATATGCACAAGATATAAATCAGTAGCTTGGTTTCAGTACTCATAAATACCCACTTTCTTTCCACTTGACCTTTACAGTAGCAGTAAATTAATTAGCTCTGATCTGATCTGTCAGATCTGTCAGCACCACTGAAACTGATCTGGCTCTTTTAGAAATCAAAATTAGCATTATGCTTGCTATGGTACATTGAAGAATTCTCCTTACCAGTCCTAAAACAAAAAACTTAAAAAACTAAAATGCCCCTATTTGTCTCGTTAAAATTCACCAGATAAACTCTTCACCTTATGCTCCTGTATGTTTGAGCAGAAACAAGAGAAAATGTGTCATGCTGATGTGATGACCATGGTCTATCATATGCCTGTCTTATGTCCCAGATTAAAACACATTTAAAAGATGTATTAATCTTACAAAAAAAAGGGGGAAATAGCTATCTAACTAGCATTAAGTGACTATTAAACAAGCTAGCGTGGAAACAAGGGGCAAGCTAGCATGGAAACAAGGGTTTATTAGCCAGCTAACAAGAATTACCTCTCTATTAAACAAGCTAGCATGGAAACAAGGGGCAACCTAGCATGGAAAAAAGGGTTTAATAGCCAGCTAACAAGCATTACCTGGCTGTTAAACAAGCTAGCATGGAAACACTCTAACTAATACTACTGTAACGTATTAAATAAAACTAGATGGCTAATGCCATCACTGTAGTAGCTAGACACAAATAGCTATATAGTAAGCATAATTAATTATCCATCACTCTATAAGTGTAAGTATGAAATAAAATAAGGTACTGATTAAGATGCTGTAACACCAAGACACTATTAACGTAATAGCTAGATGGCCTGTGAGTGTCCGAGCACTAAACCAAAACATACCTCTGATTAATTAGTAAAACATGCTAATTACACAACATGATCCTGCTGGAAAACCAAACAAAACAAAAAAAAAACAATAGAAACCATCACAGAAATTATAATGGTTTCCACTACAAATGCTATTACAAACCATCAGCTATCCATTAAAATCATTACCATTATTGGTCCTTAACGGTATCCACTAGACATAACATGCCATCAATAGAAGGCAAGAAATTACCAGTACAGACCCACAGGGACCCTTAAAGTTTCCATTAAAACCAATCCAATTCCCATTATAACCATTAAAACCTTAGAAATTACAAATTCTATGAGGATGTCTGTTTTTTTTTCAGCAGGGTACAAAAAAAGGTTCAATTAGACTTATTAACCTGTGTATACTATCTTTAAAACTGTGACAACATTTGGTTCCATGATGTTCATCACCATATTATACAGTTGTAATGTAATGTGCTCAGGGAACATTAGGCTGGGGCTAAGCAAACAGTGTCATGTGGTAGAAGGCTAAAAAAGTATATGGCTTAATAATATGACCTTCTATAATTCTATTAACTGAGAATTAAATAGTATAAAATATTAAATAGGCTACTTTATATTGATACGCTATCAGTGCAGTAGCTAAACATTACCTCAGAAACCTGCATGCAGCTAGCTAGCTAAACCAGAAAACCTGGAACTAAGATATACTTTAGGTGACATATCCAGTAAACCTATATGACTGATTAACACAGTAGTATTAAATGTTACAAAGGTTTAAACTACCTCTTATTGTATATTTTCTTTAATATCTGTAGTGATTTTACGTTGATAATGATGCAGAGGGAAGATTAGCCTGCCTGGAGTGTGGCATACACTAAGATTAATGACCAGTCCTAAACTAACAGTGAGGTAGAAGTGCTAATGCTAATCTAATAATATGTGTATGTAGAGACTAGTGGATAATGTTAAGCTAACAGTGGTGCATGTGGTGTGTATTAGTTGCTTACTGCAGTGTTTTGTGTCTGTCAGCGGGAGAAGGTGGGGACTCTGCGCAGGCCGAGCTCTCTGAATGACCTGGACCAGAGCCATGAGGAAAGGGAGATGGAGTTCTTGCGTCTGCAGGTCCTTGAGCAGCAAAACATCATTGATGATTTGTCTAAGGTCCAGCCTTGTGTTATTTCTCCTGCTTACTCCCACTCTCACACCACCCCCCTATTGTATGTGCAATTATTTGCTTTCAGCCAGGATAAAAATGTTACAGGTTAGCAATTACAGCTAATGAAATGTATTAGCAAAAAGCATAAACATCATGGTGGCAATAAGCATCATGTAGATGACATTTATTCCAAAAATAAACAGAGAATAATATCATTTTTATAGAGTTGTATGTTGTACTTTACTTGTCCTGGATAATTATTTGTTGGTTGTTTTTATTTTTCAGGCACTTGAAACTGCTGGATATGTGAAGAGTGTAATAGTAAGTGCTGTCTTGGAAACCGAAACATATTCATTACTTTATTGATGCACTTGTGCTTGAGTAAGAGTTAATTGTGTGTAAATACATTCTATGTATTGGCAAAAGTTTGTGTACCACTGACTATCACAGCCATATGCGATTCTTCCCCAAAGTCTTGCCACAAAGTTGGAAGGACACAGTTGTATGCTTAGCATTATAATTTCCCTTTACTGGAACTAAGGGGCCCAAACCTGTTCCAGCGGGACAATGCACCGGTACAAAGCAAGCTCCATGAAGACATGGTCAAGGTTGAAGTGGCGGAACTTGAATGTCCTGCACAGAGTCCTGACCTCAACCCCACTGAACACCTTTGAGATGAAGTGGAACGCCGACTGCACCCCAAGCCTCCTCGCCGAACAGCAGTATCTGTCCTCAGTAACACTCTTGTGGCTGAACGGACACAAATCCCCACAGCCACGCTCCAAAGTCTAGTAGAAAGCCTTTCCAGAAGAATGGAGTTATTATAACAGCAGAAAGCTGGACTAAATCTGGAATGGGATATTCAAATAGCACATATGGGTGTGATGGTCAGATTTTCACATGCTTTTAGCCACATGTGTAGCTGAGCTTAATTATTTTAAATGGTTACAGCATTGATATACAGCTTACAGACCTTGTTCACAGGCAATTAGTGCCTCTTTCCAAATAAACATAGGAAAACATTAGCTAGGGCAGACTAACAATGTCTCAGATATTAGCTAGCATGATAACTTTGAACTAGCTGAATACAAATAGCTCTCACATACAAACTCTCACAATAATAATAAAAAAAAACCTTGATAAATCCAAAGTGTGAGCAGTATCAGATAGTTAGTCAGTATCATACTGTCAGATCTGTTAAAAGTTTGTCACAATTCGAGGTCGAGCCAGAAGCAGGTGCAGATAATGACTTTTATTGACGCAAACGTACTAAGAAACAAAGACACTAAGACAACTTGAAACAACACTGTGGCATGAAACAAAACACTGAGACATAAACAACATGAGTCTAAGACAACTTAACATAATACTGTGGCAAAACTAAACATAAACTAACAAGATCAAGAAACATGGAACACAGCGGTCTAAAACAACGAAAGACAAGCACATAGTGCAGACCAGGACTATATATACACGAGTGCTCATTAACCAAAACGTGAATCAGGTGCAGGTGGTCATGTGACAACTAGAGCAGTGCAGTGGCTGATGGGAAGTGGAGTCCAGAGTTTCTTGATACGTGACAGAACCCTCCCCCAAGGGCGCTACTCCCGGAGCGCCCAAAATTATACGTCCTCCATCGGGTGGTCCTGGCCCCCTGGAAAACATGTCCCCAGCAAAACCAGGAGGCCGGGCGGCTTCCACAACGGCACAGGGAGGCTGAGATACTTCCTCAGCTGAACATGAAAGCGGGGCGACGTCCTCGGCAGAGCATGAAAACGGGGCGACGTCCTCGGCAGAGCATGAAAGCAGGGCGACGTCCTCCACGGGACAGGAGAGGGGAGCGATGTTCTCCATGAGACTCAAGGGGGGAGCGAGGTTCTCCGCGAGGCCAGGAAGAGGAGCGAGGTTCTCCGCGAGGCCAGGAAGAGGAGCGAGGTTCTCCGCGAGGCCAGGAAGAGGAGCGAGGTTCTCCGCGAGGCCAGGAAGAGGAGCGAGGTTCTCCGCGAGGCCAGGAAGAGGAGCGAGGTTCTCCGCGAGGCCAGGAAGAGGAGCGAGGTTCTCCGCGAGGCCCGAGGGAGGAACGATGCTCTCCGCGGAGCATGAGGGGGGAACGATGTCCTCCGTGGAGCAGGAAGGGGGAGCGACATACTGAGAGAAGCAAAGAAAAGGAGCGACGTCTTTAGCGGAACATGGAGGCAGAGTGACATCCTCAGTGAAGCAGGATGGCAGAGAGACGACCTCAGCCGAGCAGGAAGGCCGAGCGACGACCTCAGCCGAGCAGGAAGGCCGAGCGACGACCTCAGCCGAGCAGGAAGGCCGAGCGACGACCTCGGCCGAGCAGGAAGGCCGAGCGACGACCTCGGCCGAGCAGGAAGGCCGAGCGACGACCTCGGCCGAGCAGGAAGGCCGAGCGACGTCCTCGGCGGGGCATGAAAGCGGAGCGACGTCCTCGGCGGGGCATGAAAGCGGAGCGACGTCCTCGGCGGGGCATGAAAGCGGAGCGACGTCCTCGGCGGGGCATGAAAGCGGAGCGACGTCCTCGGCGGGGCATGAAAGCGGAGCGACGTCCTCGGCGGGGCATGAAAGCGGAGCGACGTCCTCGGCGGGGCATGATGGCTGAGCGAGATCCATAATAGGGGAGGGAGGGTGGGAGTTGGTCTCAGCCCCGACCAAAAATTCCCCCTCCCGTCGGCGTGTCCTGGCGTAATCCATTACGAATGCCGGGTGTGGCCTGGTGCATGGTCTGTCCAGCTGCGGCAGGCCTAGCATGCGGTTATTCTGCGCGAGCAGTTCATCTGTCCTTCTTCCCTGCTCCAGCAGTCCTAAATACCACTCCGCATATGCTTCAAACCAGGCGTCCATTGTGGGGATCTGCTGCTTTTGATAGTTGGTCTTTCGTTCTGTCACAATTCGAGGTCGAGCCAAAAGCAGGTGCAGATAATGACTTTTATTGAAGCAAACGTACTAAGAAACAAAGACACTAAGACAACTTGAAACAACACTGTGGCATGAAACAAAACACTGAGACATAAACAACATGAGTCTAAGACAACTTAACATAATACTGTGGCAAAACTAAACATAAACTAACAAGATCAAGAAACATGGAACACAGCAGTCTAAGACAACGAAAGACAAGCACATAGTGCAGACCAGGACTATATATACACATGAGTGCTCATTAACCAAAACGTGAATCAGGTGCAGGTGGTCATGTGACAACTAGAGCAGTGCAGTGGCTGATGGGAAGTGGAGTCCAGAGTTTCTTGATACGTGACAAAGTTTAGGTTTGTTAGAAATATAGACTCCTTTTGAAGCTGTCTGATGCTAAAAAAAAAAAAAAAATCACTTTATGACTTTATAAATATATTATTATAAAGAAATGTAGTGTTATAAGATGTAATGAGTAGAAAATAGTGATTTTTCTGTAATGTAGTGAATCAGGTGTATTAATCAGCCCGTATAGGATTTTGCGTTTTTTTTTTTTGTGATTGTTCTGGGCAAAAATGCTTGGTTTTATTGTAGCTTTTTTGTGCTTTTTTTTTTTTTTTTTTGCAGAAAACTACTTGAATTGGTGAAATTGCACAAAATTGTCTTTCATAGTGATGTTTGTTGGTAAATGAGACCTTTTAGCTGTACTCATGTTCAACACACATGAATCAAAGATGTCTTTGGTTGAATGTGCGTTGTGATGACGTCACGTGGCGCGTCTTGGCCCAAATCTACAGAAAATCTGCGGTAATTTTGAAAAATTGCAAGCTCCTCAGATTATTGCGGAGTTTCCTTGATTTTGTGTTCATTTCTGCAATCCTGGAGGGACCGATTAATGGAAGAAAACTTCAAGTAATATACAGATGCTTAAGAACCATTTTTAAGTACAGAAACAGTAAGTAATTGTTAGTCGGACTAAAGGTCTGATGCGAATCAGCTCATAAAAGTCAGTCACCATATCCTATAAGGATTCTGTGTGACTTTCTTTTTAAAAGTGTTTTAAACTTTCAGAGGAACCAACTTTACCAGTTACTGTAGGTTCCACGTGTTATTATGTCAGTTTTGGTTGTCTAAAGTTGCATGGAGAGATGGATGTATTTACACGTGTGTAACATTTGGCTAAAATGTGTCTCAGGACCTGTAAAGGGGTTTGTGCGATCTGGCTCAAATCTATTTTAATTACATATTTGGTGTATTTATACCTGCTTTGTTATGTGGATATAATCCTGGTGGTTAGTAAGAATGAAATGACTGATTGTAAATGGACTCATAGTTACAGTAGTTATGGTTGGCTTAGTAGTTTAAACTGCATCACTCCAGGTGGAAATTTTGAATTAGATCATTTGCACATAGTGTAAAATAGCCACATTCACACAGTAATGCAGCATATGACAGTAACAAAACCTGGTTTTTATCTTCAAATATCCAAGTTAGTGGTGCACTACACTTCAATATTTATTCTTCTCTATTTACATGAACAATAACATTTACATTTTCAAACCAAAAATATCTTCAGTAATGAATTCACTATGGAAGGTGTGTTAAAATTTTACACCTCCTTTCTTTTTCTCAAAGGATGAATAACATTTGCATTAGAAATATACACGTTAGCCTATGTAAGTGAGGTGGAGAAAACAGAATGCTTCTTTTTTTTTTTTTTTTTTTTTTTTTTTTACGTATAAATCATGCAATACATCCCTTGTGTTCTGAAGCATTGGGTCAGCTTTGTTATGATTGTTTTGTTTTGCAGGTCCACCAGGGCTTAGGTTGTTTATTAGTGGTCTATCTAGTGATGTTTAGTTCATGAATAAGAATGAATTCTTTATATAAATGATTGGGCTATAATTCCTGGTTTTCTGACCTTTTAGGAGAGGGACATGCTGCTCAGGTACAGGAGGCAGGACCCGACACGCAGGAGGAGGAGTCTCAAGGTTTGTAAGGTACCCTGTGCCTGAGTTAGCAGCTTAGTGGGCAGACACTACTATTGACCTGATTTTGGAACAGTCTTTTCATACTCTTGCTAATGAGTAGAGACTGTGAATTAAACAGGAGGTCAGCTCAACAGACGAAACAGATAAAACAGGATATATACAGACAGTTTGCATGTTCTTCCTGAGATTTGGGGGTTTCCTCCAGGTACTCCACTTTCCTTTGTGTTGTAGGCTGAATGGCATTTCCAAATTGTCCATAGTGTGTGAACGTGTGTCTGTGTGTTTGTGTGATTGTGCTCTGGAATGGGTTGGCACCCCAGCCAAGGTGTCCCCTGCCTTGTGCCCCAAGATCCCTGGGATAGGCTCAGGCTCCCCTGCGACCCTGTGTAGGATAAGCTGTATGGACAATGAATGGATGGAATATCTTTAGTGTGTATGTTTTGTCCTCTGTTTTTCTCTCTGTTGTCAATTTCTTTCCTGTAGCCAGTGATTGAGACATTTTTTGGCTATGATGAAGAAGGCTCCATAGACTCTGACGGCTCATCCATGTCCTACCATACAGACCGAACGCCCTGTACACCTGATGATGATCTGATGGATGAGGAGGTGGGTGCACCATTGTGCACATTTCTTTGTGATAGAGTTGCTCTGTGTGTTTGTGTTTATCTTTTCAATTGTGTAATATTTGTAGGGAATGCTTAAAGAGGAGACAGAGCTCAGGTTCCGTCAGCTGACGATGGAGTACCAGGCTCTGCAGCGTGCCTATGCCTTGCTTCAGGAACAGGTCGGAGGAACTTTTGATGCTGAAAAAGAAGTCAAGGTATATTACAACTACAATGTACATAGTAAATTAGTTTCCGGCTTACTTTTGGACCCTAGTGTGTATCAGAATTTATCAGGCCTTTTTGCAGCTGGAATGTAAAGCGGTTTGTTATTTTCAGTAAAAAGTTTTAGGCTTTTATTTTTAACACAACCATCAGTGATGTCACTATTTGTCTTGTGCAGATACGAGAACAGTTGCAGGCAGATCTAAACCGCTACAAGAGCAGAATAACAGACCTGGAGTGTGTGTTGAGTCAGCAGGGCCAGGTAATCCTGCATTATGCTTCTTGTTATTGACCACATGGCCATCATGGTTGCATGAAAAGATTTCCTCACTACTGAGAACTGTTCTTTTGAGACTCGTTTTCAACTTCTCCCCCTCACCCACACACACACACTCTACTGGACACTCTTTGGGCTCATCTCTGAGGGGGATGAGATGGTGGTAGACTTCAGGAAGAACCCAGCCGCACCCACTCCCATCATCCTGTGTGTCTCACCAGTCGATACTGTGGACTCCTTCCGCTTCCTGAGAACCATTATTACCCAGGACCTCAAGTGGGAGCTGAACATCAGCTCTCTGATTAAAAACGTGCACAAGAGGATGTACTTCTTGTGGCAGCTGAAGAAGTTCAACCTACAAAAGACAATGATGTTGCACTTTTACACCTCCATCATTGAGTCAATACTCACCTCCTCCATCACTATCTGGTACGCTGCTCACACTGCCATGGACAAGGGCACAATGCAGAGTGTCATTCATTCTGCTGAGAAGGTGATTGGCTGCAATCTGCCACCCCTTTATGACCTGTACAGTTCCAGGACCCTGAAGCAGGCAGTTAAGATTGTGGCTGAACCCTCTCACCCTGGACACAAACTTTTCGAGGCACTCCCCTCCGGCAGGAGGCTGCGGTCCATCAAGACCAAAACCTCACGCCACGAAAACAGTTTCTTTCCTTCTGCAACTGGCCTTGTTAATAATACCCACGACCCACCATGGTCTCTTATCCACCGCCATGGACATTACACATATTAATGAAAAACCCCATATTGTTCTTTCATATGCGTTACATTAACGCACACAACTCAGACTGCTATACTGCACCTTCTTACTTCAAACTGTGAGCATTTTATAACGTTCTCTCTTTTACTTTCTTATTTTACCTTGCAAATGTTTATTTTATTAATATTTTTATTTCTTGCATTTTACTATAATTGTTAAGCACCAGTACACCAAGACAAATTCCTTATACGTGTAAACCCATGGTACTTAGCAATAAAGGTAATTCTGATTCGGATTCACTTTCATAAATTTCACTGGAAACAGCCTCATAGATTGCTCTTATGAAGAAAAGCTCTGAATGTCAGTTAGGAGAGCATGGCTGTAGTTTTTCACTCTGGGCTCTTAGAGATAACCAGCTGGTAGGCACAGTGCTCTTGCTTTCCAATGAGAGTGTGAGTGGACTATGAGTGTGTCTCTCAGACAGTGCATACAGAACAAAGATGTCATTTCCCTTCAGTCATTTGACTGGGAAGAGATAGACCAAGTGGAAACAGTGAAGCTTAATGAGGTCTGCTGACGTACGGCACATTAACCAGTACACTAAATCCAGTCTAGATCTCACCAAACAAATGTTTTAAAGGAATTTCAAATTAAAGCTCAATTACATTTGAGGTGCAGCAGTTCATTTTAAAACTTCACCCTTGTCAAAGGCCATTCTGATATTAGGAGAACAGGCAGCATGCATACTGTTGATATTTGTGTGCCAGACTCAGAAGATGCTTCACCTGGGCTGCATTAAAAATCGTGTATTGTGACAGTACCTTCTGAATTCGCTTAAGTACCTACTGCTCGGCCATTACAGTACAGTACACACTGATTAGTATGTGTGCGTAACATGAATACAATCCAGACATACTACATCCAGCATGTTGGCATTGTCACGTGACCAACAACTTAAAAAGAACTGAGACGTTACCTTCCGCCATGTTTTATTCTGACAGCTCTTCCACACCAGTCCCGTTGCCTTATGGTATAGTGCAGTGTCCACTGACTCCATGCTGCAGAATTTCAGTAGGCCATCTGGGTATTTCTCACCTACTGTTTTATGAATACTGAGAATTCGGACATACTACTCATTTGGTATACTGATTTTTGCCTAATGTATAGTAGGGTTATTCGGATGCAGTACTGGACTTTCCTGAGCCATAATGCTTCTCGTTTGCATGTATCTCAGCTGAACATTCTAACATTTTATAGTCTGGTTACCCCCAAAAAAGTGAAAAGTAAGACAACTGTATTTAAAAATTTTCAATGTTGTGCAAGAGCATTGTGGAGATTTTGACAGACGATACCTTTTTACAAGCTGAGCTGATTAGGCTTATGGCCATTTTGTTATCCAAAATCCAATGATATTTACTGTGTGAGGAAATAACACTTGGCCACCGTGGCTTTTCATATCTTTAGGCAGCCTAACCTATTTCAACAAAGCGTTTGTTCAGTTGGCTCCTCATCCACCAAGATCTTTGCAGAAAGAGTCTAGGCATGATTAAAATGTAAACAAAACCATTTCCACATTGTTCTGGTCAAGTAAATACATTTATGAGGTGTATCATATAGGTGAGTTTTTTGCCTATTTGCCAGAGTTCAGCCACAGTGACTTCTGATGGCTTTTCCGGACATTTTCTGTTACTTCATTGCTATCATTCTGCATGGTAATTAAAGCTACCTGTTAATTTATTCTGTCTTTTAGGATACAAAGTGGATCGAGGAGAAGCAGGCATTATATCAGAGAAACCAAGAACTTGTTGAGAAGGTGAATTGTGTAAAACCTGTGTGTGTGTGTGTGTGTGTGTATATATATATATATATATATATATATATATATATATATATATATATATATATATATATATATATATATACACACACACACACATGAAATCATGGTGGTATTAATTGCTCAAATTTGATCAAAATCTGGTTCACATTTGCATTACAGTCTGCACAGTTGACAAAATATCCGTTTGTACTCATTCTGATCACATCCTCTCTTTATGCCAGGAGCATGCACAGTGACTGTATTTAGTAATACACAGCCCTACTGAAGAAGAAGCTCTTAATGTGATGCATGCAGTGTGCTATTTTTAGAAGTAAATACCTTAACAGAAGTTAATTGTTTCTCAAATACACAGGTCAAGCAAGCTACAGGCAAAAGAAAAACAGTCCACTGAAAGCCATTTAGCAGAAATATAAATAAATGCTGAAAAAACCATAATAAGAGCAGTGACTAGGGACACAAAATTATTACTGCAATACCCCGTAATTCAAGTTGAAGTCACTGTTAACCCTACAAATTTACATGTACATTGTATTTTTATATATATTATTTTTAATTGCTTAAGGCACTTAAATGCAAGTGCTTATGTGTAAAAGCAGTGGTCTAGTGCTATTAAAAAATTATGTTGATTTTCGTCAACCTTGATTTCTTGATATATCTTGATTTGGGTTTTTCTACTCAAGAAAAATCAAGCTCAAATGTATGAACTAAATACAAGCGATTTGCATAGCCCAGAAGATTGACTTATCAGCTGTGTAAACCGACTCTGCATATGAGGAATTTTCACCAATTTTTTATGAAACCTTTGAACTTAAGTTGCCAAATCTGAATATGGCAGAACGCCCTGCTAAACATCTTCCAATAATACCTATAAAAAATATTTATTGCGATGGTCAATTGATTAGACATGTAATTTGAAATGTTATTTTGCCCCTTGCTCCATTCATTAATATGGGTTTGAACAGGGTTAATATTTCTACTGCAGACTGCTACAGGAGAATCTTAGACAACCGTTTTGGCTTCACTATTCAATAACTGTCCTGTACTGTAAAGTATACGTGTAAAACTCCATTTCCACAACCATTAAGTCAGCAGAATTTTGACATGTTCACGTCTTTTATATTTCCCCTCAGATGAAACATATGGAGACAGAAGAGATGCGATTCAAAAACGAAATTCAGGACGCAAAAGACCAAAATGAACTCCTGGAGTTCCGTATTCTTGAACTTGAAGTAAGTCTGACCAGGGCTGAGGCTGATTAATCTCAAGTGTTACATGTGGACTTTGATCACATCATTATATAGCTAGTCTCTTAACTGTATGATAGCACAGAAATTCATAACTGTGTCCATAATTGGACTTCCCTGAGTGATGTCATTGATTGTGTTCTCTAGGAGAGGGAAAGGAGATCCCCAGCCATAAACTTCCAGAATGTCCACTTCACAGAGGGTATGAGTCCACTGCAGGTGTACCTTCAGGCTGAGGGTGTCACTGTGAGTTCCCATTAATACCCCTGAGTTAAGAACAGCTTGTTATTAGATTTTAAATATAGTGTAGGTGTGTTAACTATTGAGGTACATAAGTATATAAATGATACATTCAGTTAGACATTCAATCATTTCAAGGTGCATTAACGAGCATTAAAGGTGAAATAGTCGATTTCTTCTTATTCCTAACTTGTACCAAAAAACTGGAAGATATGTAGAACATGATTTTTTTTAAAAATGGTTAAGCCATGGTCTTAGCAATTTATTAAGTCCCTGGGAAAACCTGTTTTGGAAAACAGACTTCTGGTCCAGAGTGCTTGTTTGTGTTTGGATGCACCTCCTGTTAGTCATTTTATAGATATTATATACCCACCTAAGATTCTGGGGCGGAGCTTCATGAACATTGGCGGGAATCATTCACATGTTAACAGTAAGGTGGGTTTTACACCGAGACCTAATCTTAAATAAATAAATAAATAAATAATACCTAATGCACCTTTAAGGGTCTTCAGTAGCACTTTCTATGAAGGTTGTATATATAATGACCTACAGTATGGATTCATTCATACCATTTTGTAATGCATAATTATCATATGCCATTGTACAAACTGTTTGAATTACTTATGAAAATGTAATTGCCATTAATCGTATGGTTTATAATGTATTTAGAAATTGTTAACAGGATGCCATATAAGTAGGGTTTTTAACACTATATACAGTATATAACAAATACCAAAGAAATTTCAGAAGTGGTAAAGTTATAGAGTTTCATTTCCTGATAATCTCTCTGCTACAGTTAAAAAAAAAAGTAAAAGCCAGGTATAATGTGCTATACAAAGTGGGCCTGTTTTGTTTTTTTTATAGTGATGATATAACATGTTATGAACACTACTTATAATGTACCATGTTAACAATACTTAAGGCTAAAACTAAAACTAGCTGTAACTCATGTAACGCTGTAATTCATTATAAATATGACCTTCATAGAAAGTGTTACTGGCTCAACAGCGGCTCTATCACAGTCCTAGCATTTGTACTTGCAATCTTCTGGTCACTGATCTTAATTATTGAGCTCTCAATGTATTACATGAGGTTATCTCTTATTAACAGCAACAGCTGATACATTTAAAACAAGTATGTAAAATAGCACAAGACATTACATAATAGGGTTTTTTTTTTTAGCTCCAATCTTGAGCAGTGATATCCATTTTCCTAGGAAGTCTTATTGATCCAAGCCTTCACGCTAGATATCACATTTATGTTGGTACTGGACTTGTATAATAAATCACACTGAAAAAACCATGAAACACAAATCACAATACATTTTTTTTCTGGAATGTGATGGATTGATGGGGGAAACAAGATATTTGGACATGAAATAATAAATGGCTGTGTGTTAGTTTAAAATGTTATTCAGTTGACATCATTTTCTCCCCTCATGCATACGTGTTGATATGGTCAAACATCAAATGTTTAAAGAGGTGGGGTCATTTCGAGAAAAAGTATGGAAAAACAGGATTTTTTTCTCTTTGAAGTAAAACTGATGAACTGTGTATAAACACTGACATGAGCTAACCAGGTGAAAATAAATTTGGTTTGTTTTCAGTAATCATTTTCAAACTATACAAAAAGTCACATTATAGTAACAAACATTTGAGAAAGCAGTGCTTCAGCTGGGTTTCACTGACGTAATCTCAACTGCATATTACTTTTTTGTACTGAACTAATAAAGTGCTTATCGAATGTGGTGGGTATTTTTATTTTCTCATTACCTGATTAGATCTGATTCTTAGAAATTCTGCTCATAACTGTCCTGTAATGCTTTCTCCCATTCATCAGGACATCGTTATCATAGACCTGATGAAGAAACTGGACATTCTGGGGGATAACGCCGTAAGTGTATGTTCATTTCATACATAACTGTGTGTGTGTCTAAAGATGCTTAGGTGCTAAAATGTCCAACTGTTTGTTGTACAAATGGATTTTAGTGTTTTAAATGACTCTTTACATCTGATCACTGTCACACAGAATCTGAGCAATGAGGAGCAAGTGGCCGTCATCCACGCCAGGACAGTATTAACATTAGCAGAAAAGGTACTGTTTGTACTCTCAGTCTATTCATATTTCTTTCATTTACTCGTTTGCATTTTTTTATGTTGTGTCTTTTTCTTTTCAGTGGCTAGAGCACATTGAGGTGACAAAATCAGCATTACAGCAGAAAATGCAGGACATTGAGAGTGAGAAGGTAAATGCATAAATTCCCCCAACCCCCTCCCCCCCCCCCATATTTAATTTAAATAATTAAATGAAAAATTATTTCATTTAAAGATATTAAACAATGGATCTACAATCAATTCAAGAAGTATTGGCATTCTCCAGGATCATGAGCAAAGATTAATTTATCAAATAAACTCCACAATTAAGGTCTTTGGGGTTGAAAGCATTTGATTTTCACTGTAGTTATGGATGGCAGATAGATTTTACATGTGCACAACCATACACACTTACCGTCCACTTTAGTAGGAAGATCTGTACACCTGCTCATTTGTGCAGTTATCCAATCAGCCAATCAAGTTGCAGCAGTGCAATGCATAAAATTATGCAGATACAGGTTAATTAGTTAGCTTTGGTTAATGTTCACAACAAACATCAAAATGGGGGAAAATGTGATGTCTGGGACTAAACGTGGCAGAGTTGTTGTTGCCAGATGTGCTTGTTGAGTATTTCATAAACTGCTGAACTCCTGGGATTTTCACACACAACAGTCTCTAGAGTTTACACAGGTGTGAAAAAAAACCTGGCACCCTTTGTAAATATCTATTGTTTAATCTTTTGATCTTTTGTTAAAAGAAAATTGACAAAAAATACTCTCATAGATATAAAACAATTGCAAACACATGTTTATCAAAAAATATCTTCGTTAAATATGTGTGCAACAATTATTGGCACGCCTAGGAATTCATATGAGAAAAATATATTTGAAGTATATTCCCGTTGATATTTTAAATTTGTTAGTACACCTGGGTGACTAGGAACAGGAAATTGTTCAACCATGACTTCCTGTTTCACAGGGGTATAAATATGAGGTAACACATAGGCCAAATTCCCTTAGTCATTCATTACAATGGGTAAGACAAAGGAATATAGCTGTGATGTGCGGCAAAAGGTTGTTGAGCTTCACAAAATGGGAAGCGGCTATAAGAAAATAGCACAAGCATTGGAAATGCCCATTTCCACCATCAGGGCAATAATTAAGAAGTTCCAGTCAACTGGAAATGTTATGAATCAACCTGGAATTAGACGTGTGTCTATATTGTCTCAGCGCACTGTGAAGAGGATGGTTTGAGTGGCCAAAAAATCTCTAAGGACCACAGCTGGAGAATTGCAGAAGTTAGCTGCATCTTGGGGTCAGAGAGTCTCCAAAACTACAATCTGAATTCACCTACATCACCACAAGTTGTTTGGAAGGGTTTCAAGAAAAAAGCCTCTACTCTCATCCAAAAACAAATTCAAGCATCTTCAGTTTGCCAAACACTACTGGAACTTCAAATGGGATCGGGTTCTATGGTCAGATGAAACCAAAATAGAGCTTTTTGACAATAAACACCAGAGGTGGTTTTGGCGCACACAGAGAGGTAGCCATATGGAAAAGTACCTCACGTCCACGGTTAAATATGGAGGTGGCTCTTTAATGTTTTGGGGCTGTTTTTCTGCCAGATGACCTGGACATTTTGTTAGGATACATGGCATCATGGAGTCTATCAAATATCAACAGATATTAAATGAAAACCTGACTGTCTCTGCCAAAAAGCTTAAAATGGACCGTGGTTGGATCTTCCAGCAGGACAATGATCCAAAACATACATCAAAAGCAACACAAAAATGGTTTACTGACCACAAAATCAAGGTCCTGCCATGGTCATCCCAGTCCCCTGACTTGAAACCCATAGAAAACCCGTAGGGTAAACTGAAGAGGAAAGTCCACCAGCAGGACCAAATAAATTTCTAAAGACACATTTCTTTATATAAAATTTGAATCTTTGTGTGTAATGTTTATTATATACAGTCATTTTTGACCATTCTCTTGAAGGGTGCTAATAACTCTGAAGTTGATAACACAACCTGTTTTTGAATTATTAATTAAATGTAAAAGTGTATAGCTCAACAGGTTGTATAATATTTACTGATATGGCTGGTCATAAGTTTAAATGCTCTGTTTTCTTGTGTTAAATTGTGGTGATGTCATTTCCCCTTGTATCTCTTCCTACACAGGAGCTGTTCAGTAAACAGAAAGGATATTTAGATGAAGAACTGGACTACAGGAAACAGTCGATGGATCAGGCTAATAAGGTGAGCAGGATTGCAGTCCAAAAGTACGTCATGTGTTAAAAATAGACAAGTGAATCATTTGTAAATAATGTTAAATGAATACAGCTGTCCATATTGTCTCTTTATGCCCTCTGCTGGTGCTGATTGGTCATCACGGTTCCGCACCCCACCCTCTCTCTCACTCTCTCTCTCTCTCTCTCTCTCTCTCTCTCTCTCTCTCTCTCTCTCTCTCTCTCTCATCTATTTTTCCATTTCTCTTTTTCTCTATTCTCCTTCTGTTTTTCACTCTCAACACTCTCCATCTATCATTTGTCTGTTCATCTCCTCTCATCCCTCCTACCTGTTTCTCTTCTCTCTCTCTCTTCACCTCTCGTTTCCCTCTCCTGATCTCTATTTATGTCTCTCCTCTCTTTGTCTCTTGATCCCTCCTTTTTTCATGTCTCTCTCTCTCTTTCCTCTCCTCATGTCTCTCTTCCTTTGTCTTCATGTCTCTCTCTTTTTAATCTCTCCCTGCATCTCTCTCTTTCCCTATCTTCATGTCTGTCTCTCTTCTTATGTCACTCTCGCTCTCTCTTTGTATGTCTCTCTCTCCCCTCTCTTCCTACCTCTCCCCTCCCTTGTCCTAATGTATCTCTCTCTCGCTCTCTCTCTTTCTCCTCTCCTCATGTCTCTATCTTTACCTATCACTATGTCTCTCTTTCTCCTCTCTTCTCTTCATCTCTCTCTCTTTCTTTCTCTCTCCATGCTCCTTGCATCTCCGTCTCTTTCTCTCCTCATGTCTCTCTCTCTCTCTCTCTCGTCATGTTTCCTCTCCTCTCCTCATGTCTGTCTCTTTACCTATCATTTTCTCTCTTTCTCCTCTCTACTCTTCATGTCTAATTCTTTCTTTCTGTCTCTCTGTCTTTCACTATATTCCCGTCTCTCTCTCCTCTCTCCTTATGTCTCTCTTTCCTTCTACTCATCTCTCTCTCTCTCTCTCTCTCTTTCTCTCTCTCCTCATGTCTCTCCTCTCTGTCCTCTCTCAGCGGATATTGGAGCTGGAGGCCATGCTGTTCGATGCGCTCCAGCAGGAAGAGGCGGGCGCTAAAGTGTCCGAGTTGCTGACAGAAGAGGAACGTGATTCGCTGAGGAGAGCTGTCAATCAGTGGAAGAGGCAGGTGCTTAGTGAATTACGAGAGAAGGATTCTCAGATACTCAGAGAGAGAATGGAGCTACTGCAACATGCTCAACAGGTAATCACTGCAAGATATGCTGCATTTGAAGGCAAGGAGCGGTGAGAAGAACTGAGGCAGATAGGATTAATATTTGATCTCGCTCTGTAATAGCACATTTGGCATGTCTTTCCTGTCCTGGGCTGCTTGGGGGATTCATCACCCTTCACCCAGAACTCACCTTGCCATGGGTGCATGTTCGCTTGTTATTGTTTTCATTGCCGAACGTGGTGGTGTTGGTAGTGTTCTACCCAGTGCAACAAAAATAGCCAACACTGTCATAAGGTTGGCCAGTTTGCCAGCTAGGGATAATTGTGGTCACATCAGATTTTTTGTAAATTACATTTATACGATGCACTTTTGTCTCGCACCTCCAGGGTTGACGGTTTGATTCCTGCCTCCACCCTGTGTGCGGGAAGTTTGGGAGGGGGGGTTTCCTCCGGGTACTCCGGTTTCCTCCCCCAGTCCAAAGACATGCGTTGTAGGCTGATTGGCATTTCCAAATTTTCCGTAGTGTGTGATTGGATGTGCGATTGTGTGTGCGATTGGAACCCTGTCCTGGGATAGGCTCCAGGCTCCCCCACGACCCTGTGAAGGATAAGTGGTACAGAAAATGGATGGATGGATGACCACTTGTATTTAATTACATTTTCTGAAAGTTAGCAGTGTGGAAGAAGGCTTAGCTCTGCCATAATTAGCACAATCACGTCATGTCATATAGCCCTGAAAAGCTGCCTCCTGCAGAATCAAGCTAGCGTTTCCATATATTCCCATTTTCTTTAAAATTCTTATATTTACGAATAAGAAAGCACATGAAAATGCATTGTATATTTTCAAAGCTTTTATTTCAAATCTATTTTTTTTTATACATACAGAACCTTACTAAATTTAGATTACATCCCCATCCAGAAGGGTATCACTGAGGAATGTTAATAATTGTTGAAAAACATTTTTATAAGTGCATGTTGTTTCCTTGATTAAACAAACCAACAGCAACAACAAAAACATAGTGTGATATGGAGGTTCACTCATTGCATGTATCTACCTGTGTGTTTTAATCCATACACAGAGAATAAAAGAGCTGGAAGAATGGATTGAGGGTCAGAAACGACAGATTAAGGAACTGGAAGAAAAGGTACGACATACAGTACTGTGTGTATGTGTGTGTACGAGTGCACGTGTATGCGACTCGGTAATGTCAAATCTATGTGATTCTTTCTTTCCTGAATGACTTCTCCAATTTCTTTTTCTTGTCTGTTCTGTTATTTCATTTTTTCCCCATTTCCATGTTCAGTTTTTATTTTTATTTTTGTTCTTTTCTTTAGCCTTCATTCTTTGGTCATAATTCTTCCAACAGACCAGAAATGGTGAGTACCAACAGAACTAAAACATAGAACACAAAGATTGTTTCCTTCTTCATTGAAGAAAAGTTTATTTGTGTGTAAAGCTTAGATGCTTACAATGGTCTTTCAGTGTCATTTTAAAATGCCGGTTGGTTCTCTTTTTTTATTTGATCAGTAGAAAAAAAAAAACCACCATGAAAGACTTGCATATTAATCATTATTATTAACATGTGATCTTCGATGGCAGCCAAGATTTACTTTGTAATGATGTTCTTAATGTACTTTTTGGTTTAAAACTCTATTTTCACTTTGGTGAACAATTTCTTACATTACCCACAATGCCGTTCAACTACATGCTGATAGTGATGTCAGTGGGAATTAGCCCTTTGCGTCATCTCTACCTAAAGACAGTGATGCAGCAGCACTTTAATCTGTCCTTTAGTCCTTTAATCTGTCCCGCTCTCTCACCTCCTCATCACCAGATCAGCTTCCAAAGCTTCAACTTTAATGCTAATACTGCCAGTAACACCTTCGCACTCATCATCTGTTAGACTGATAACAAGCCAAGTCAAGTCTCTGCCGGATAGTGGAAGCTCAGTGGTTAAGACCTTGGATTACTGATTGGAAGGTTATGGGTTCAAATCCCAGCACTGCCAAGCTACCATTGTCAGGTTCTTAACCCTCAATTGTTCGGTTGTATAAATAAGATAAAAATGTAAGGTGCTCTGGATAAGGGCGTCTGCCAAATGTAAATGTAACTCAGTGTGACTGTGTTGTAGTGCTGCATTGCATTCTGGATCTTTGACTCCAGTATTTGCTGTTATCCACTATATCTACTGTATATCGACATTTGATTGATTACACATCTCTGGGGAAAAAAACTACGTGAGAAAAGAAGCTCTTGTTCTTTTATTTTTAGACGCTAACAGTGAAACAGGAAATGAAGTGAAATGAACCAACAGTTTAGCACCAGAATCTCAGCACATCACAAATGAAGACACCAATGATAAAACGATCAGAGTCACACTGTGCTTGAATTCCTGAATTTGAATTTAAAAGTTCAGAACCTTCTTATGTCATAATAGTTGAGAACAGAGAAAATCTTGACGATATATTTACTAGACCCATTCGTAGTTTTTATGAAGACACCAAAAGTTATCAGCCATTATTGTTTACATTGTGTTATTTGAAGCATGAAAAAATGCTTGCGCGGACTCTGATCTTTCTTTCGTGCGTATTTACAGTAATACAGTGATGAACTTATACTAATTTATTCAACTGAGCATCATCAACATCACTCAAATACTGAAAACTCACAGAATATACATTATACAGCAATCTCAACTTGAATATTATTAATGATTAATATTAATCAATATTATTATTAACATTAATTAATTAATACATTTCAATATTAATTCATTATTAATATTGTATTATTATATTAATATTAGAGCAATTACTAATGAGATATGTTGAAGAAATTTGACAGTAAGTTAACAATGAAATTCACTCAGCAGGGTGTCCACCATTACTCAAAGCCTATAGGCTGATTTCAGTCATGTGACTGGACTGTGATCAGTTTTTCCATAGCATGGCTATAGTGAGATGTTATTTTTGTTATTTAGTTCACAGGTTTCCAGACTGCTTTCTGCCTTCTGTAATCGAGATCAACTGACAGATCCATAAGCAGCTTTGATCGGGAAGGCCAGTGATCATCTAAGACTAAAGCTGATCTCACAGCTTCGACTCAAGCGTCTCATTTGGGACCTACAACTAGAGGAATATGGTGCTCTCTGTCTCTCTCTGTCTCTCTTTGTCTCTCTCCAGTGGAGTTTTTAATCCTGCTGATCTTTGGACTCTGCTCTGTGTGACTTCTTGCATGTGGAATTCAAGGAGTCTTAAACTGAAGCGTGCTCTCCTTTCCCTGCTAAGCAGGTGGTGCTGGAAGCTGCTTCCCTTTGGAAGCCTGGTGGAATGGAGGTGTTACATTCAAATCCTTCCCCCTCACTGTTTACACTCACTCTTATTTGGTTCCCTATGGCACAAATACCAGTGCCTGCTCTCTCTCTCTCTCTCTCTCTCTCCCTCTCTCTCTCTCTTTCTCTTTCTCTCCCTCTCTCGCTCTCTCACACACACACACACACATATACACACACATACACACACCCTACGTAATGGAACTGAAAGCCAAAACCCTTGGGTTATGTTTGATTTTTTTTTTTTTTTTATGTAAAAGAGCTGTGTTTCAAATAAATTTCTCAAAAGAGAACTGCAAACGTGAAAGGATGTGCATTCTTTAATCTTGACTGAAAACTTTTAAGAATCCTGTTAAGGCGTTCGATACACTTACACGAGTCATTTCAGTTGGAATAACAGATTATGGTTTATTGTTGTTGAAAGGTGGCTTTGCTTTGCTATAGAGGGAAGTGAAAAATTTTGTGGTGTTATAACAGCTCCAGGAAAATTTCAGCACTTGCATACAAAGGGATTAAAGAGAAAAGTTAAATGAGAGGATACTGCAAAGTTAATTTTGGTGCACAGCATTAACAATGGGGCTAAATGCCTCTGGAATAATTCATTTATTCATTCATCTTCAGTAACTGCTTTATCCTGATCAGGGTTGTAGTGGATCCAGAGCTTATCCCAGGAAAACTGGGCATGGTGGTGGGAATATACCCTGGACACCCTGTGCAGGGCATCGTGCACACAAACATTCACAAACTCGTTCACTTCTAGGGGCAATTCCGTCTTGCCATTCCATCTCCTGACATGTTTTTGGAAGGTGGGAGAAACCAGAGAACATGGAGGAAAGCTAAAAATATAAAGCTCCACACAGACTGTAACTTAGGTTCAGGATCAAACCAGGGACCCTGGAACTGTGTGTATTTTATAATTACAGCCTTTAAATGCCTAACAACACTTTACTTTAACACTACAATATTTTATTAAACATAGATTTGTCTGCAATGAATAACCTTATATGGAACGCTTAACATTGAATTCTTGATTTAAATCCATATGTAAGATCTCTAATTCATGTTTCCAAAAGAGTTTGTTATAGTCCTGTCCTTTTCTTTTAGGAAGTACTTTCTCAATACCAAAACAACACAGTGTTTCTATAAAATGTACAGCAACTGGATTCCTGAAATCAGAATTTCTAATAGCACTATGTTTAGCAAATCCTTTTTTATAAGCTTTCCTTGTCTTCCCTGCATACAATAAACCCATTCATCCTAAAAAGAAAACTGAAGGGATATTTAATAGAATTACATCTATAAGTGTATTTAGAAAGTATATAGAGGTTGATACTGTTTATGTTTTGGTTTGATTGATGGTGCAGTTTAGTCCTAAACTTTTCTTTTTCCTCATTGCAGAAATTATTATTGTCAAAAGGGGGCAGCACATCTCTTTCTTAGCATATTCATTGGATTTAATATTTACATTGACTCAACTGTGTCTGACCTCCAGAGGGGAAAAATCATCATCTTTAATTCAGTGCCTTACTATATATTTAGTTATAGCTTTTTATTTTAAATATCCACGTATGGAAATGCTAGAATACGTTAATATATTTGGTTTTGCTAAATTAAAAAATACTGTACATTAAGAAGCTAAGACTCATAACAAACTCAAATGAGCTGAATTGGATATTGTGGACTTATCTGCTTTTTCCATTATCTTAATTAGCGAACAAAAAATACATTCAGTTATATTTATTTTGCATTCTGTGGAATGAAGACCCCACACCCTTTTGTGTCAGCTAAGATGAAGAATAGAAAAGATGACAGGACAAGAGAAGCAGGGAGTAGAAGTAGTCTGGTGAAATGTAGGGCTTTGTGTCTGGCCTTCAGGCCCTCAAAACTGTGTCAGTGGCTTCAAACTGAGTGAGTTCACTCAGGCGGACTGACTGCGATTGAAATAAAAGATTAAAACAGACAGGAAATCAACCAAGATTCAATTTGTGTCTTTACTCTGTGACTGGAAATGAAATGAAACATGCACTGAGGATATTGGCAGACTTAAACAGAGTGCGGAAATCTGATAGTAATTGAATATTAATATGTTCTCATTATTAAGAGTTTGGATTTTGGGTGTTTTAATCTATAATTAGTGAATGAACTTGCAGTGTTCATGTGACATGTGACTTCCTCTGCTTTGAGTCACACAGACACACTAACTCAGGTAAAAGTACTGCTAATAAAGTAGCAATAATTCACTCGAGTAAAAGTAGTGATGAAGAAAATTACTCAAGTAAGAGTAAGTTGTCTGATTTAAAACTACTTGAGTAATTACTTTACAGATTCCTCTTTACACTGTTCTACATGTGAGGAACACCATTTTGTACTATTATGATAGCTAACCAAGTAAGCAATGCTGAAGTGAACCCTGCCTCCATGATCAGCATTATAAAAAGAAAGGTAATATTAGTCAAACTTTGTTGGTTGCTTGCTAGGTTTGTTTGCTAGCTAGCTAGCTCATGTTTCTAGCTACGCTGTTAGCTATCTAGTAAAGATGCTCCTTACACATTTTCCCGAGTGTTATTATCTACAGGGTAGGGAGGGTTACAAATGGCTTCATAATAAATTTCACAATATGAAAGTAATGTAAACTGATTACATTTGGATTACTTCAAGGCCATTTATGTAAATAAAGTCAAGAGAAAAGCAATATGATCTAAAATACTTTTGTTTAGCGTTTATTTTAAGCTTAAAACATGTTAAATGTTTGGATTTGTTTTAATAAAATAAATAAAAGATCACTGTCCCTGATGCAGGTAACATTACCTCACAAAAGCTAGGGTGACCATATTCTGGTTTTCCAAAAAGTGGACATATTTTTTTTTTTTTTTTTATAGGGGGTGGGGTTATAATCAACCATTGGTGTGCAAGAAGGCAGGAATTACAGAGAAGGGTTAAAACGATGCAAACATGCACACACGTTGCAGTATTAGACCATAAGCACATCATAAGGAAACTAAAGCCGAATCCTGGACATTCTCTCAAATTTATAAATCCCAGCAGGACGCTTTTTTCAGGCCTGAAAAAGAGGACATGTCCAGGAAAAACAGGAAGTATGGTCACCTTAACGAAAGCATTTCAGAGAACAATTTGTGTTCATTTCTACCAAATGTGCATTGCGACTGGCAAGAGAGAACCAGAGCTATAATCAAGCAGCTGTCTATATTGTGTTATGTCAAAAGATTGATTTTTTTGGTTTGAAATGAAAAAAATTGCTATCCTGATAGTATTCCCATTTTGTTTTTTTTACAAAATGTACCTGTAATCTGATTACTTTTGTTTTTTGACGTAACTGTGATGGATTACAGTTAGCGTTTTTTGTATCCTGATTACGTAACGCCGTTACACGTATTCCATTACTCCCCAACCCTGATTATCTATAAGCTGTAGCAGTACATTCATAGATACAGTTTATCTCAATAAGCAATCACCACTGAACTACTAAATTTTAAGTATAATACAAAGTTTTTTATTCTGTAAAATATCAAAAGATCTGGCCAGCTAGTTAGCTCACTCAGCTACCTAATGTACATGTTACTTGTGCATGTTTCTGCAGGTTTGATGTTGAGCTATGAAATACAATTATCTTTTGAATGACATAATTTGTACATCATTATCACATTATTGTTGTTTTGTAAGCATAAAACAAATCAAACTTTGTAATGATGATCAAAAATAAATGTAAAAAAAATTACTATGATTTAATTATTCTCAAAAAAGTACCATTACAGTAAGCCACATTCTCAAGTACTGTAATGAGAATACAGTACATGTGGTTGGTTACTTTCCGCCCCTGCCCATGACACCTCTGTAGTGTTTATTATTATGTAGAGAACTATTAGGTGAGAGCTGTTTTTTTATTACATTTTGTGTGTGTGTGTGTGTGTGTGTGTGTGTGTGTTTTTGGTGTCTGCCTACTACATGTGATTGTTACACTTCTGTAGTTTACTAAGTGCTGGTGCTCCAGGGGACACATGGATAAAAACGTGCTGATATACAGTCAGCATTTTGCCAAATAGCTATGTCAAAATAGATTAAGGTAACTCTTTGGGCTCTGTGTGTGTGAGTGTGTTTGCGTGTGTGTGTGTTTGTCTGTCTGCATGCATGCGTGTCTTCATTCCTCAGGGGATGTGCTCATTTCAGAAGAGCAGTTTCCTCAGCGCCCGTACTACAGAGTGACCCAGCTTTTTTTCTGAGACGGCCTTTCCTTTACTAGATTCCATTCCACTATCTTGGAAGTTAATCTTGTGTTAATCCTGAGTGCGATGGCTGAGAAGAAACTGTCTGATGAGGATACTGAGCGGGGGTCTCTGCTCTCTGGGCTGGGCTCGAGCAGTCCCAAACCGCGGGTCATGTTAGGTGGCATGTTCTGCTGTGTGGAGGGTGCGTTTGAAAATAAAACTCTCAATTTCGAGTCGTTCAGCCCGAGCTCTGCCAGAAGACAGATTGGGAACAGACATTACTCACACATTCTCAGCGAAAGCAGCACCCACACACCAACATCCAGATCTGAGGCAACAGAGTCTCCTGGTTTATACGATCAAACCATCACACACACAACAGAGGACCAGCAGGTGTGTGGAGGGACACAGGAGGTAAGACCGAGATTTTTTGTACTTGTTTTGTTTCTTTGTTGGTTTTTGATGCAGCTCCTGTATATAGGTATGTGGGCTATTAGTATTTGTGTGAGTCATTTACACAGATAGTACTCTACTACAGATATTTACACAGATAGTAGTCTACTACACATAGTCTATCTGTATTCCTATGGATAGTTATGGGTTCTTTGCTTTCTAAATGGATTCTATTTTGAACCCTCTCTGAAATCCTTCTGTCTGTTGTACAGTTTTACATAGCATCTTTAAGCATTTCCCCAGAAGAGGACATCTTTATGGTGCTAGATGCAACCTTTTATTCTGTGTGTATTCGTAGCTCCAGAGCAACTATGAAGCCAATACAGTAATATCATTCAGTGAACAAATCAAAATCTGAAAATGCAACATAGCGTTATATGCAGCACACAAAAACTGGCAAGATTGCATTGCCTTTATGTGCAGTGTATTAGCCTACATGTAGTGTAATATAATAATAAGAAGAAGAAGAAGAAGAAGAAGAAGTATTATTATTATTATTATTATTATTATTGTGAACTTATGTGTAAAGGTGAAGCACAAGAAAATAATAAAGAAGATAAATATTTCTATATGGTAAAACTTCTAAGGTAATTATATTATTGTTATTATTTAATTGAATATGCACTACTACAACAACAACAACAACTACTACTACTACTACTAATAATAATAATAATAATAATTATTATTATTATTATTATTATTATTATTATTATTATTATTTAATTGAATATTATACTACTACTAATGTATACTACTACCCCGTTAAGGGTGCCCCCCCACCTTTGGTCCTGGGATAGGGTCCAGGCTCCCCCTCAACTTGACCCTGTGTATTATAAGTGGTAGGCCTATAGAAGCTGGATGGATGGATGGATAATAATAATAATAATAATAATAATAATAATAATAATAATAATTTATGTAAAAGTAAAGCACTATCAAGAAAATAAATAAGAATGTATTTGAATATTATGCATTACTGTATTCTACTGATGATAATAATAATAATAATAATAGTAATAATTATTATTATTATTATTATTATTATTATTATTATTATTACTATTTAATTTAATATTATACTACTACTAATGTATACTACTACCCCGTTAAGGGTGCCCCCCCCAACTTTGGTCCTGGGATAGGGTCCAGGATCCCCCTCAACTTGACCCTGTGTATTATAAGTGGTAGGCCTATAGAAGCTGGATGGATGGATGCATGGATGGATGGATGGATGGATAATAATAATAATAATAATAATAATAATAATAATAATAATAATAATAATAATAATAATAATTTATGTAAAAGTAAAGCACTATCAAGAAAATAAATAAGAATGTATTTGAATATTATGCATTACTGTATTCTAGTAATAATAATAATAATAATAACAACAACAACAACAACCATAATAATAATAGCCAGCTAATATGAAATGCATACAAGACAAGAAAATAAGAAATAGTATAACTCTCTAGGGACCACCAGGTGGTCTCACGGAGGTCCGGTAGCAGGGTGCGGTGCTCAGTAAGCAGATGGTGTTCGGCTGGAGGAGGATGTTTGAAGGGAGGAGGGGTAGAATAGGAGGTGTGGTGTGTGAGAGAGAGGAGGTGTGTGTGTGTGTGTGTGTGTGTGTGTGTGTGTGTGTGAGGGGGGTAGGAGGAGAGGGAGGACTCTGGTCGCATTGTTCAGCTCCATCCCACATTACACCGCGCTACACCCGGTACTGAAAGTGACAGCTCCGCTCCCCGGCTCCATCGCTGCTGCTTTACTGTGCTGTGCTCACACACACATCTCATCTCCAGGACCTCTCCATTCCCGGCTATGTCTTTCCAAGGCAAAAAGAACATTTCCCGTGCTACGGTAAGCGGTGTGGAGAGATTTACCGGAAACGGCGAGACGAGATGCGGCGGCTTTTTATTATCCGTGTGCAGTGATGGCGCCGGTTACAGTCTCGCGTCTAACCGCGTGTCTAGACAACCTTTACAAGCTGACAGCTCAAGAAGATAATGAGTGGTGTCTTGTCGGTTGATATAAATCGTCAGAAAATGATTTCTACATGATATTTAATGGGTGAATCTCTGCGCCATGCCGATTTTACTCGTATTTATTAATTCTAGGGGTTCATTGTGTCATACATCCGCTCTAAATCCGCCTTTCAGTCCTTTGTTATTATTATTAAAATGATTTAAAATAAACATTTAACCTGGCCTGTAATGTAAATGACGCGCCCACGTCCTAATTCCTGTCCCAGTAAATGTAAAGACTCCAGTGTGTGGCCTAGAAGTCTGGCTGTCCAGGTTTTCCAGACTTAGGAATGAGGTTTTCTTTATTAGGGTCGGAAACAGACATGCATATTTTTTGGTGTCTATAGCATATCCAGATATCAACTCAACCATGACAGAGTGGCCTTATTGGAGCTCATTTGTCAGTGGTGTGTGAATATCTGTCTTGTCTGTTGTCTCTTGTGAGCTTGAAGCATGATCAGGGCCTGTGTATTACATGCTCACAGCTGCAGGCGGGTGATGGAGATGTGCTCATGGTTGTGTTACAGTTGTGCTACACTGCTTTACCAGCATGAACTGGTATTTCCGAAGCACCCATTACCACCATTAACAAATATTTAAGATATGTGTTCAAAACACAGGCAGTAAAGATGTACTTAATAATAGAATGAGTTGAAATGCAAGCAGTGAAGCCTGGTGGAAATAACTTGTGTTGAGTTCAGGAAGTCGGCTAATTGGCTTAATGTGCTCATTTGAAGAGAGGAGTGCAGTGAAAAATCAGGGGCGTGTGGCGATGGATGTCATGATGTACAGGAAAGAGATTTGTTGGAGTAAGAGTGGAATGGTGAGACAGCTTTGTAGATGTCTTTATGTGATAAGAAGACCAAAGCTAATCATTAGAGAGCCAGTCTAATATGACTAATAGCCTATGTACAATGCTAAAATTGTGAAAATGGCTTTTTGATGTGTTTCTCAATCTGCAGAGTGACAAGATCATTATCAAAGGAGGGAAAATTGTGAATGATGACCAGTCGTTCTACGCTGACATCTTTATCGAGGACGGGACCATCAAGTACGTCTTTCTGATATACTTGTACAAGATATCCTTACATGCAAAAATCTCATGCGACATTTTATAATTGTTTTGATGTGCCGCTTCTATACAATATTTCATTATACGACAGAAACGGGTACAAAGGTGCATACATTTCCACCCTCATTAAAAATCCAGATCCTATGAATATGCAAATTAAAAATGCTCCTAACCCAACACACCCCACCCTCATACCCGTTTTTCCCAGTGTGTCTGTCATGTGTTGATCCTTTATGAATGTGGTAAAACTGCTGCAGTGACAGTTCGAGCACTTTCAGTGGAGAAATAGGGGAACCCTGACAGAATTTAATCATAAAATATTGAGGGTGGCTTTAATAATATCATTTAGGACCCTTTATGAAAAGCATTACATTGGAGTGCTCCAATGCAATTACTCTATGTGCATGTCCTTCTGTTAGTCCATCGATCTTTTCGCCCATAAATAATAGTATTATTTTTATTATTTATCTGGAAGACCTTTTTGTTTCAGCATCTATTTATATTCAGCAAATGTAACCACAATATTTACAATAATATGACCATTTTTTTTTAAATAACCTAATTGCTGTCTAGTTTTAATAATTTTGTTTCTTAAAAAAAGTTGAAAACATTCTATCCAGAAGTCTTAAAGTGAGTGTATCAAAAGTTACCTGTCATTTTCAAGTTGTAATTTCTCTGTGCGAATTTGTGAAGTTATAAAAATATCACCTTTGTCCTTTGTGAAACTGGAAATGAAAAACTAACAATGGAACAAATACATAACCATGTTAATTGTCCTGAAAGTTGTAGTTTACAGCAAATGAAGTAAATACTCTTCCCTTCATTTCATGTTCTTAAAATGTCGAAAATAACAATTCACTTTTTCTAAAATTTTATTTTACCGCACCTCAATAATCAATGGAACCATATAATTTATAGAGTTATATTTACTTTAATTATTGTTTATTGCAGTAGAATAATTAGACTGTTATGCATGTATTCATGTGTATCTTCAGTCTTTTTCAGCTTGTATAGTTAATATGTCAACCAGCTAAGAGAATTTGGCTCATTGTCTAGAATACGTCATGGTCTAGAAATACTAATACTCTAAGTATTAGTATTTCTAGACCATGCCGTATGTGTACTGCCATTTTTTGATCAACACTACAGAGCCACTCTGGAAGTCACTCTGGATAAGGATGTTGTTCAAATGCTGTAACTGTAAATGTAAATCTTCTTTCCGGTGTCATTTAGGCAGATTGGGGAGAACCTTATTGTGCCCAGCGGGGTGAAGACTGTGGATGCTTATGGGCACATTGTCATCCCAGGGGGCGTCGATGTGAACACCAGCTTCCTGACACCCCACCTGGGAATGATGCCTGCTGATGACTTTTACCACGGCACATGCGCTGCCCTGGCAGGAGGCACCACCATGATCAGTAGGTTAAAGCTGTATGAATAACATAGTAATGTGTATAGAAGAATATTAGCTAAGAATTAAATGCTCTATTATTTAAATAAGGTGTAGACAAGAAAAAGCACTAAACTGCAATGCATGGTTTTCCAATGACTTAAATGAATGTCAAGATGATTAGAGAGAAGAAGAGAGACAGGAGATTATAGGAGGCAAAATAGTCATGCAGAAATGGATGATGAAAATGCAGTATAAAAGAAAGAGAAGGGAATCATGGGGAAATAAGTGATGGATTTAAAGGGGAGATAAGATTTGATGGCACATTTTAGGCAGGTTAAAATTATTTACTGAACAATATGAATAAGGAGGATGTGACTGGTTACTGGAACAGGAGCTGTGTGTATGGGTGTGTGTGTGTGTGTGTGTGTGTGTGTGTCAATGTGAGAGCTTGCCCTTTCTCATTAAAATCATGAGATCAGGATCACAGTGCTGTCACAAAGTGTAATCCTTTTCCACTCATCTCCTGCCACAAACACTCAAATCACCCCCAGTCTGTAGTTTGATTTTGGGAACACCATAATGTGTCTTTGCAAGAAGAGAGACACTGAAAGAGTCTTAATGGTCTATAATACAAACTAACTTAACTTTAACTGCTCTCATATAGTCCAGATTATATTACAATACTCCATTTTTGCATAGTTTCTTGTCAGTCAGGATATTTGTATACCTTACTTAAGGCAAAGGCAGTAATAGCCATTAAATAATGTGTCACCACATTGTATAGGATGAAAGTAAAGCATTTCATCTCAGTAATGGTCTACGACAAATAATATCAGTGCAGTCAAATATATTTTCTGTCTTTCTCTCTGTAGTCGACCATGTTGTTCCTGAGCCTGGCATCAGTTTGCTGACTGCTTATGACCAGTGGAGGGATACAGCAGATAAGCGATCATGCTGTGATTACTCGCTGCACATGGACATCACCCGCTGGCATGAGGGAATGTTTGAGGAACTTGAAACTCTAGTCAAAGATAAAGGTAACTGTTTTCATATTTACTATCACAATACATATCAAAATCAGGACTTTGCACCATCCTGAGTGAGAATATTGAGTTAGAATACTGTAACATTGCTACGCTCTATCACATAACAGATGTTTACGTATTGTCCACAAGACACAATAATAACTGAATTTACTCGCATGAACCAGTTCAAAAGTTTACACACGCTTGATTCTTAATACTGTGTGTTGTTACCTGGAGGATCAACGACTGTTTTTATGTTTTGTGATAGTTGTTCATGAGTCCCTTGTTTGTCCTGAGCCGTTAAACTGCCCACTGTTCTTTAGAAAAATCCTCCACTTCCTACATATTCTTTGCTGGTCCAGCATCTTCTGCATATTTGACCTCTTTCCAGCAATGGCTATATGATGTTGAGATCCATCTTTTCACACTTAGGACAACTGAGGGACTCATACACAGCTAATACAAAAGGCGCAAACATTCACTGATGCTCAAGAAGGCAACACACTAGGGGGCCAGGGGGGTGTAAACTTTTGAACAGGATGATCAGTGTAAATTGTTATTATTTTTTTAAAGATCTTATTTTTTCATTTACTACTGCTCTTCAGAAGCTACATAAGATATTTACATTTTTCCCAGAAGACAAAATAATAATTTACACTGATAATCTTGTTTAAAATTATACACCCCCCTGGGTCTTAATGTATTGCCTTGTTGAGAATCGGTGAATGTTTGCACCTTTTGTAATAGTTGTGTACGAGCCCCTCAATTGTCCTCGGTGTAAAAAGATGGATCTCAACATCATTTAGCCGCTGTTGGAAAAGAGTCAAATATGTAGAAGATGCTGGAAAACCAAATAATGTGCAGGACCTGGAGGATTGACCTTAACTTTATATTTCCTCACTGTATTATAAGGCTTTGTTTTGACAAGTTGTCTAATAGGAATTACCTCAAAGCCTGTACATATTAAATCTGATCTTAAGTACAGTATGTAACATTATCACAACATTAACACACAATTAACACAATTATCTGTGTGTTTTAGGTGTTAACTCCTTCCTGGTTTTCATGGCTTATAAGGACAGGTATCAAAGCTCAGATTCACAGGTAAGTTTGATAGTCAACACTAATGTGATATGTCATGAGTCATTCAGCCAGGTATTATATACACCCTGACTGTTAGAATGAATGTGATATACAGTAACTATTTAAAGTGAGTTCTGTCTTTACTGTAGATGTATGAGATATTCTCCATTCTGAGAGATTTGGGAGCAATCGCTCAAGTACATGCTGAGAACGGGGACATTATTGAAGAGGTAATGACCAGACCATGTGGAAAATTTTATAGCTTGGGTGTAAAGTAAGGCCTCCTTACATACTGTATATTTTCTAAAAGAGATGGTGTATTTTGTGATCTCAGGAGCAGAAGAGATTGTTGGATCTGGGGATCACAGGCCCTGAGGGACATGTGCTAAGCCATCCCGAGGAGGTACACGCATTTCAAGTTACACCACTTAATATGAATAGCAATACAGACAGTGTTTAAGGATGTGGATGTCATATAAATTGCCATTTTATTCATATTTACAAAGACCAGCCTTTTCAACATTTTTATTTCACCTTGTCATAATAAGGGTGAACTGAAACAAACATAATCCCTGCAATACATTTCTCTCATTTTCAGTAGGCAAATTGAACTCATCAAAAAAAATCATCAGAATTTAAAATGGGTCAGGAAACATAATTACTAAATAGTAGAGATGCAACGATGTATCGGCCGATAAAGGCTATTTTTCATGTTTAAAAACATCCAATGATTAGGGCTAATTATATCCTGTCAATCAAAAGAGGACGGGAAAACATCAATTTCATACTGTGTGTAAAGATGATGTCTCTTGTGTGGAATAATGGCAAAACTGCAGTTTGTAAGTTCTGTAATCTCTGCACTGCTACAATTTTACACTGGGAGTGAGTGGCAGTGAAGCGGGAGTTTCAGTGTCGAGTCTAATTTTTATTTTTTTTATTCTTTGTCGTGCTGCTCGCGCTGAATTAAAGGGCCAGTACACCGTTGAAAGATTTAAATGAAGATGAGTTGACAAAAAAGTATATATTGCACAGAAAAATATATTTGTAGAGTAGTGTATTTCAAATCCAGTTAAAAAAAGTTGATAATATATATTACCAGTTTGAGGTTTAATGATGAAGTAGGAATTAATAACATTTAATAAGTTAAGAAATCTTACTTTAATCTTCAGAATTTAGTTCAAGTGTTAATGTTAAGTAGAGTAATGTGTTTTCTGTTTATGAGACCAGTTACTGTGAAACAACTTGCTGAAATGGAGAGAATAAAGTTTTTATTTGCATTTCCTTCAGAATTGTGGAATTAATTATTATTAATTTAAAAGAAGGCATAAAAGGCACAACTATCTGTAGCGGTATCGGCCGATATGACTCTGAATAATCGGTTATCGATATCGACTGAGAAATTTAGTATTGGTGAATCTCTACTAAATAGTTCATTTCTGCAACACATGCTGAATTGCTCATTGTGAGTGTTTTCTATTCACAAGGTGGAGACGGAGGCCGTGTATCGAGCCATCACCATCGCTAAACAGGCCAACTGCCCTCTCTACATCACCAAAGTGATGAGTAAAGCCGCTGCTGATGTCATCGCCAAGGCCAGGAAAAAGGGTACAAAACCCCATAGTAATTAGACGTATGGGAAAGAGTGAAGCCTCATGAAGAATCATGCAGGAACAAGAGTGGGGCAGTCATGGCTCAGTGGTTAAAGGCTCTGGCTTACTGATCAGAAAGTCAGGAGTTCAAGCCCCAGCATTGCCAAGCTACCACTGTTGGGCCCTTGGGCAAGGCCCTTAACCCTCAATTGCTCAGTTGTATAAATTAGATAAATGTAATTTGCTCTGGATAAGGGCATCTGCCAAATGCTGTAAATGTAAGAGTTGTGTCCCAAATGATGCGCTAAACACTTAACCATGTAGTCTATGAATTTTATAAGGTTATTTTTTCATTCAGCATCGGAGTCTGATAGTCCTTCCCCCTCTGCTAAGTAATTAAAGCTGCGACAGTTGAGTGCATGAAGTGTCCCACATTCCACACTTTTTTTAGTTTTTTTAAGTGCATCATCCGGGTATTTAAAGTGTACTTTTTCTATTTGGAATTTTCAGTGTGAACACACTAATCGCTCTATTTATAATACAAAATGCCATAGAATAGTGTACAAGTATGCGAATTGGGACGCACCTACTGATTAAATCACTTGCTTTTGAATACTAGGCATGGTTGTTTATGGAGAGTCAATTGCAGCTAGTCTTGGAACGGATGGGTCACACTATTGGAGCAAAAACTGGGCCAAAGCTGCTGCCTTTGTCATGTCTCCACCTCTCAATCCGGATGTGGGAACCCCAGACTACCTCAATTCCATGTTGTCATGGTAAGTCTCTCAACAGGGCTTCTGAGTGAAACAACTAAAAAATGTTCATGTGTGAGTTCGAATTCTGACAATGCCATAGCCATCCATGGCTGGGGGTCCAAGAGAGCAAAATTGTCTGTGTTCTCTGGGTGGTAGGGATTGCATTACTTTCTCTACTGTCAGTCAGAGCAACACGAGTCAATCATAGGTATGTGTGAGTTCAGTTTTTTGGATGAGCATAGACAGCACTGTCCTCTGAGTGTTCAGCTGTCCTGTGATGTACAGTTTATGACCAAAAGTATCTAACCAATCACACCAATATGTGTTTGTTGAACACTGCATTCCAGATTTAGTCCTCCCTTTGTCCTTATAATAACCTCCATTTTTCTGGGAAGGATTTCCACTAGATTTTGGAGCATGGCTATATGGGATTTGTGTCCATTCAGCCACAAGAGCGTTAGTAATTTGGGTACTGATGTCAGGCAAGAAGGCCTGGCACACAATCAGCATTCCAGTTCATCCCAAAGATGTTCAGTGAGGTTGAGGTAAGTGCTCTGTGCAGGCCAATCGAGGTATTCCACACCAACCTTGGCAAACCATGTCTTTATGAACCTCGCTTTGTGCAGAGGGGCATTGTCATGCTGAAACAGCTTTTCCGGTGAAGTGAAATCTTAATGCTACAGAATACAAAGACATTCTATACGATTCTGTGCTTCCAAATTTGTGGTAACAGTTTGAGGAAAAACCACATATGGGTGTAATGGTCAGGTGTCCACATACTTTTGGCCATCAAATGTAGCATAAGTATGTGCTAACCTTCACCCTCCCCAGTTGGTAGCTGTCGTGTGATAGGGGAGAGTTAGGTAGTAGTATATCTCAGTAACTTGAGAGATACAGGGGTAAAAATTCCACAACATTAAAGAATGTGTCGACTTCAGCAGCAAAGTATTGATCATGTCTCCAGCAATGTAACCACAGTTACTGCTTTATGTGCATGAAATGCAATTATCTATTTAATATTAATAATAATACTGTGTTGCAGTGGGGATCTTCAGGTGACAGCCAGCGCTCACTGCACATTCTCCACAGCCCAGAAAGCTGTAGGGAAAGACAACTTTACACTCATTCCTGAAGGGACCAACGGCGTCGAGGAACGCATGAGCATCATCTGGGACAAAGCTGTGGTACGTCACCTTCTCTCTTTATCGTTCTTTCTTTTTCTGGTAATCTCTATTATTATTACCCACATATTAGTGTGAATAGCATTTAACAATGCTGTTTTATGGCAGTTATCAGTTATAATTTTTATGGGAGAAATGTTTTGATGTAGATTTGTGCTTGGTCTCGCTTTGTGGTTTGTTATTCTCAATGGATGTGATACCGTTGATGTACATTGTATATATGTGTTTATGTATTGTGCTCTTTCACAATAGAAATCATACTTTGTGTTTTTATTATACATGTAAAAACAGTTTTAGTGCTATATTTTCACAAATAATATGATGTTTTCTTATCTCCAGGCAACTGGTAAAATGGACGAGAATGACTTTGTGGCAGTGACAAGCACAAATGCAGCCAAGATTTTCAACTTGTACCCTCGCAAGGGCAGAATCGCAGTGGGCTCTGATGCTGATCTTGTCATCTGGAACACCAAAGAGACCAAAACCTTTTCGGCCAAAACTCACAATCTGGTAAAGCTCACACATGGAGATGTTTTGGACTGATAATGGCCCTTGGACAACTGATGAATCCAAATCCAGTCCCCTTATTGTATTAAAAGTAAATAGGCCTGTAGTTTTATCATTTCCTTTATTTACCATGTATTTTTTTCTGCAGACTGTAGAGATGAATATCTTTGAGGGCATGGAGTGCAAGGGCTTTCCCATGGTTGTCATCAGCCAAGGCAGTATTGTTTTGGAGGATGGCAAGTTGGATGTGTTGGAGGGTTCAGGTCGCTTTGTCCCCAGGAAAGCCTTTCCAGACTACGTGTACAAGAGGATCAAAGCCCGGAGCAGGGTACGAGACTCTGAGACTTCAAGTTTCTGCACTTAAACAAGATATAAATGAGCAGAGGTGCTTTGCATTGAGTAAGGGTCGTGTTGGCACCAGCTGTCTTTTTCAAAAGTAAAACCAAATATTGCCCTCTCATGGACCTTGCCTCTTGGAGAAAATGCCTAGAAAAAACAATGACAAATTGTTACCTGGTTTTTAAATATGTGAAATGTGTGTTGTAATGATTTAAAATGTGTTGCAGATGGCAGAGGCCCGTGGTGTTCCTCGAGGTAATTACGATGGTCCAGTCCATGATGTAATCAGCATGACCAAGTCTGTACCACCGACTCCTACCACCAGAGGGTCCTCCTGTCCAGGGAAGAGTGTGGTGGGGCCAGCTAGAAACCTGCACCAATCAGGATTCAGCCTGTCTGGTAATCACTGGCCAATATTATTTGTCTTTTGTAATTACTCTGTAGTGGTATTTTTATCTGTTTACCTGATTTTGCACATAAACATACAACAATCTTAACATTACAAAAAAAATTTTTGGGTTGAGCTGGAAAAGTGATTTTTTTTTTTTTTAAGGTCACAATGCAGTTATAAATCAAGACCTTGCGATTATCAGATACTAGTTGACTGAGTGGTGGCTCAGTAGTTAAGCCGTTGAATTGCTGATTGGAAGATTGTGAGTTCTAAATCCCATCATGGCCAAGCTGCCACTGCTGGGCCCTTGAGCAAGGCTCATATCATGTTCACATAACTTGGAACTCATATAGACATTTACACATCTTGTTTTCCTCACTTAGCATGGGAGGATGTTAGTGATTCCGTTTCAACCCCTTTTCTTAAAAAAATTAATAATAATCAGCATATATCCATTTTCCCCTCACACTAACTAACTGTGTGAGCTAGCATTTGGCAAATTGAGAGCTGTCAGCCATTAAGACACGAGTATTTCCATATATTTTCCTGTAAGCCCTGTCTGATTCGTCTTGCCTCCATTCATTGACGATAAATACAACACTCCATTCATTGAAGATAGAAAATTATAACACTGCAGTCTTCTTTTACTGATGTAGTGACAAACCACTCCAAGTGGAGAATTATTTTGGGCTAAAGAAAAAATCTTCAAGTCTACAGCGCCGAATGCCCAAGCCAGGTCACGACCCTGACATCTGCCAAATGCCGTAAATGTAGTAGACTTTTTTCTTCAAAATTAGTTAAATGCCATAAATTCCGTTAAAGGTTTTACACCAAAACATTGCTTAATTGCTTTAAAGGCCTAACATGGCAACACTCATCCTATCTTTTAAAGATAAAAAGACATCAATATAAGGTTGGTAGCCACTTTAGATTATATGTTGTTAAACAAATGTCATAAAGCAGATTCGGTTGGACTTTTGTGGAACCAATCAAGCACAACACCAAAATACAGAGAATGGTATGAAGGAGTGATGCTGGGGCTGATAGTCCTAACCCAGACTGTAGATTCATGCAGCCTACCAGTGAAAGTCATGTCAGGTGATCACTGTGAACACTGAGCATTAAAAAATATAAATTGGAAAGTTCTGTGTGGTTAGAATTTAGATTAAGTATTAAATAGACAATCTATAGTGTTTTATCTAACTGTCTGTCTAATAAAGGAACTCAGATGGATGACCACATCCCCAGGCGTACAGCACAGCGGATTGTAGCACCCCCTGGAGGGAAATCCAACATCACATCCCTTTCTTGAGGTGCTTCCACCAAAGGAAAACATGCAAATATCCACGATTGGCTTCCAGTTTATTATATAACAATAATATCATGCAAGCAACATTTTATTCACAACCTTTCTACAACTTCTCTGCAAACTGCAAAGCCCATAGTGCAGCATGAAACATTTTCCAGAATGTGCAGAGTCCACATCCTATTCTGTCCTATTCTGCTTTCACATACAAGTAGCACTCATAATGTGATGGAGATGAATAGTCAATGATTGTAATGTCTGTATTATGCTGGAGGGATGACATCCTATGTTGCCTTTGAACCAGTGCTTTTCCTGTCAGATGTGTTTTGGTTTGAGACTGGATTTTTCAAGAGAGGCTCTGTGTCCATGTCTGTATTTTGAGCAAGCTACTTATAGATGGTCTTAGCTTTGTAATAAAAATAGAGTTGGTGTAGTTAAGTGTGTAGGTTAGTAGAGTAATAAAGAGCCAACAGGCCAGTGGTTGAGTGTTAAATATCCAAGGCCTTATCTTTCAAAGAAAGGAATATGTAAGAAACAGTGGACTATAATGTATTACAGGTGAAAAGTCATTGCCTTCCTTCCATTGGCATCAATTCTGTCATTTTAGTGTTTCTAATGTGAAACATTTGGTGCTCTTTAACATGCTACTGTGAAGAACAGAACACTTTCTAGCCCTTACTGTCTAGCCTCCTTTAATGTAAACCTCTCATTTTTACTTTTCAAAGGGCCTCAATTATAAACGGCCATTTTTATAGCCAAACTACACAGACCTTATTAGCCAGAAACGTTCGTATTTTTTTATTTGTGTTAAAAATTAGCTGATTTGCAAATCAGTGATGCTCCGATGAAAGGAAGCCAGTCAATAAATTATTGTTTTCTACTTTTTTCTGTGTTCAGTCTGTAAATATGTTCTATGTTCTTAACTGTGCATGTTTGACATGTTCAACCTTCAATAAACAGGTTTTTAGGGGAAATTCATTTCTTATTATTTAACGGGTAATAAATACAGACGCTGAAGTGTTTTGATGTTTGAACCTCTGCTGAATATAAGCCATGATATCAGTGTAGTGGGTTTGTTACATTTAATTGAAATATGCGAGACAGAATATATTCCAAGCACAGATCTGTTAAAGGAGCCGACAGTGATGGAAGTGTCAAGACTGAATTTTCATTAGTTGACAAGAAACAAGTGCAAGAGAGCCAAGTGCTTAAGTGCTCTTGAAAGAACTGAGTCCTCAGATTACTGGCAAAAAAAAAAAAAAAAAGAGTGAGAACACAACATGGTATCACAGCTGAAAATGGCTAACAATATACTTATTTTGTATGAAAAGCTATGAAGCAAATTGATGAGAGTTGGAGCTGGGTCAACATTTGCAACTGTGACTACAACTTCATTCATGTGCACAAAATCCACACTTTGTTTTTTTTTTTTTTTAAGTGCTCTGAAAACATTCCTTCAAATGCAACAATCTGTAGCATCAATAACAGTACCGATGAAAATCTCCAGTGTTCAGTTAAATCCAGAAGACTCAGATGAACACATTAAGTGTTAAGTCAACACCAAAGCATTTACTGTCTATTGTTACTAATATGCAGTTTTTCCTGTCTGCAAACGATTCTTGGCTTTTTCTCAGATCACTTAAAACACTACAGACAATTATTTGCAGACTTCAATCTTTACATGCTTACAGTGTTAGACAGCTCTATCAGCTCTGTCTGGGCTATCTGCTTTTTATTCATAATTGCTCAGCTTAGTGAGCTATTTTTTAATTCTCATGTTCAACAACCAGAAATAAATAACACTACTTGCTATTAATAAACACTACATAATGTCATTTTACAAAACAAAAGTTTTTATTTGGTTATAGTATTGCAATACACCAACACAACGCAATGTGAAGGGAGAAAACTACAGCGTATAGCAAACACCGGCCATTTCAGACTATAAACAGACTATAAAGCTAAGAAATTATATACTCAGTTGTGTCTGTGTCAATGCATTGAATTAGGTAGCTAGCTCTCCATACTTTATTACGTTACATTAGCTACCACTTTTTTGCCTTGTTAATTAGGCTTATAGTAAAAAAAAATACATGGTACCTGCAATTTGTCTTTATTGTTTAACCTTTAGATCTTCTGTTATGTTGATATCCGTGTTATGTTGATATCCATGAGAGCAGAGTATTTTTGTGAATTTTTGTGAATTTTTTTAACAAAAGATCAAAAGGTTAAACAAAAAAGACATATTTTCACAGACTTCTTTGATCATATTTATCTAGGGTGCCAATATTAGTGGAGAGCACTGTAGCTGACATATTCCTGCCCTCATTCCCCAGCTCGGCTATGTCTGATATGAACACTTAAAAACACATCTGTGTGCCAAATGTCCTTGGAAATGGTGAGACAGATTACAGAAGGGTTAGTGCTGATGAGAAGAGACAGGTGCATATGAGAGGACACGCTTGTCTCGAGAGTCTCTTCAGTCCGGTGTAAACACAGGCCATTTCATCACTGTTTATGTATGTTATAGTTAATCAGTGTTAGATTTGTCCAGTGAATTTTGGTTAAGCAAAGAGCATTAATTTTTATATACACTTATTAGTCATCATTAGGGATTGTAAAATGATTGCACAAATAATACTATAAGAATGGAAGATATATATTGCTTTGCCATTTAATACTATTATGTCATAATACAATATAACAGGCAGATGTATCTGTAAAATCCTCATAGTTAGTTTATATATGTCCATGCATGCAATGCCACATGACATATACACAGTTGTTTATCACTGTTCTTTGTGATTATGAAGCGAAATTAATATTCTGCATGCAGTTCCTGCCTCCATGCCCAAACATAATACTGTTTTGCACTAATGTACATTTACAGTATTTGCCTGTTTCATGCATAACTGACATCGCAAATGCAAGTGCAAATAGTTCAAAGCCATTATTATTACTTGAGCAGAGTCAGCTACAGTATAACACATAATAGATTACTGTTTCCCCACATTAACATTTCAGATTAGCATCAATGGCGTTTGATGAAATTATGCATTAGAATAAGAATTAGATGAGTGGGTTAAAGGTGAAAAAGCTTACATTTGTGAAGACACTCCTATAGCTGTACATTACAATTCCATTCATATTTTTGTATGTATGGCACATACTGTATATAAATTGGTTTAAAGGCCTAAACGTATAGCTCATTATTGTATTGCTTAATCTCTAATAATAATAATAATAATAATAATAATAATAAATATCATATTTTCAGGAAACCTTTTCAGAATATTCCAAAGTCGATATCTTTTTATTTCAATTTAGGTGAGCATTAGCATACACTTAATTGCATCATTTTCTTACAAATAATAAGAACCTACAACAAAACACTTCTAATGATAGTCTCTGAAAAGTGTATCATGATTATGAAAAGTGTATGTATCATGATAACCTTAGCTCATTATAATATTGCTCACTCCTAGTACAGGATTAAAAGTAGTGATACCCAGCATCAGTGCCAGATTGTCTTGAAATCCCATTATCATGTTTTCTTTCTTTTTTCTTTATTTTTTCTAAAGTAAAGGCCATGTTTTTTCATAATTTAAAGAGGGGGGTCACTAAATAATATGCCGTTGCATTGGCAGTGAAAGTACTGAATTATTTTAATAGGAAAATAGTGTTTTTAGGAGGATTATTAGTCCTTTAATATATCATTTAAAGCAATGTAGAAATACAGTTTTACCTTGCTGTGACTATATAACACTAAACCATAACATTACCTTGTGAACGCTTATTTCAGATGTCCTTGTAGGACGTACCATTACATTCCTATTTCAGATCATTTCTGGCTTCGTTCATATCTGTCTTCTTATTTTACAGTGCTGTGGAAAAGTATTTGCTGATTTCTTCTGTTTTTGTGTATATGTCATACTAAATTGTTTCAGAGATTAAAACTAAATCTAAGATAAAACAAAGGCACCCTGATTAAACACAAATTATTATGTTATTTATTGAAGCAAAAAAGTTATCCAATAGCAGCTGGGCCTGTGTGAAAATGTATTTGCCCCGTACTGAGTCGAAAGTGAAACTGTTTGGAAGGGTTCCCGTTACATCTGGTATAAACCAAAAACCAAATTCCACAAAAAGAACATCATATCTACAGTCAAGCATGGTGGTGGGAGTGTGATGGTGTGGGGATGCTTTGCTGCTTCAGGCCCTGTGCAACTTGCAATAATTGAGGGAAACATGAATTCTGATCTCTACCAGAAAATCCTAAAGAGAATATCCGGTCTTCAGTCAGTAAGTTGAAACTCAAGCGCAACTGATTTATGCAGCAAGACAATGGTCCAAAGCATAGGAGTAAGTCCTAGTCCTAAAAGTAAGTGAAAGACTGATCTCCAGTTATCGGAAGCATTTGGTTGTAGTTATTGCTGCTAAAGGTGGCACAACCAGATTTTAAGTTTAAGGGTGCAATTAATTTTTTACATTGGTGATAGGTGTTGAATAACGTTTTTTCTTCCATATAAATAAATAAATAAATAAAAACTGTACTGTGTGTTTACTCAGGTTGACTTTGTTTTATGTTGTATTTCATCTGAAGATCTAAAACTATATAGTATGAGATATACACAAAAACAGAAGAAATCAACTTCTTTTTCACAGCACTGTATGCATACATCAACAGTATGACGTGACATTATTCTGCTACTTTATTCTTCCAACTCTTTCAGTGTGATCTTTCCTGAGCTATTCTGTGTACACAGACACTTTCTCAGCAAGGATGCGTAGCGGATGCCTTTTACATGAGTTAGAGAAATATGGATAGAGTTTCTCAGTGAACTTGGCTTTAAACCTGTAGATCAGTGTGTTATCTGCAGCATCTGAGAACGTGACCCTCCCCACATCCCAGTCCAGCTGAACTCGCACTCTTTGTGGTTTCTTCTTAACTGGAATCGGCTCGTTGGTAGAGTTCGGTGCCCGATAGTGACCTCCATGCAGGCACATGGTCCAAATGCCATGCTCAGGACTGAGTGAAAACCACTCCTTCCGTTGCACACTATCATATGCCACCCCGAGTGCCCACTCAGTGCTGTCACCTACTTCCACGTCCCAGCTGTGGCGGCCTGTCCCCAAGGCCTCAGACCCGAGCACACACTTGTAGTAGCAGAAGCGCTCGGGGTTATCAGGTACCTGCTGCTCTTCATCTGTGTAGCGCAGGACAGTGAGGTCATCAGATAGAGAGAGGTACGCATCTGCTGTATTGGGGTCAAGGGTCACTGGAGCTGTTGGGGAAGAGGTGTGAGTTGCACATGATTATACAGTGTCGTATAGGTTTGAAAAAGGATTTGGATAGGTTGTTGTTCCAGTATTCACACGAAACAGGAGCCTACATTTTGTGGTAGAATATTTTTTGCAAGTGCATTGTTGCTTGAACAAGTTGTCTGCATGTGTTATAAATTTTGTACATTTTCTCAAGAAAAAAATAAGGGTGCTGTACACATAGTAGCTGTACAACAATATATAAATAGTAGAGTTCTTTGCACAAAATTAATAAAATATACCTCATTTGCATAGCAGTATAGTATAAGGGTGGGTGATATTACAAAAACATAATCATATAATATGTAATATACATCATAATATTTTGTTTGCTTTTATTTACTAACAAACTGGAAGAGACATGATATAACGGCAAACAGTACAAAACTGATGAAAATGTATAATATATGTATGTATGTATGGGATAACTCTCAGTAATAACTCAAATCCAAAATCCAATGCCATACAGAAACAAAACACCAAGCCACAAAAAGCTTCATGTTATTCTTTCTGTCTGGTACTTACTGTAAGTGACGACAGTTTGCATTTTCTCCCAGACTCTGAATTTGAGGCAGCTCAGATATTTGGCCACATCAAGCAGAGCTCCGTTCATCTCTTTAAGGTCCTGCGGTGTGCACTCCACTCTGTAACTGAAAACAAAGCACTCATTAAATTCAGGGTTTTATGTAATATCTGTAAAGAATGAAAATGTCACGGGAAATCTAGTTTACTTACCATTCAGACGCCTTCTTATAGTTCTGCAATACAACAAGGAATGATTCATTGGCCTGCTTTCAAACTCATACGCTCTTGTTATAATCCAGTTATCTTCCCACACTGTAAAACCGGATAGTTCATTTAACTCAAAAAATTTGAGGAAACTAATTACCTCAAAATGTTTAAGTTAAGTTTAAAGTTAAGTTTTTAAAAATAACAAAAATTTAACTCAAACTTTGTCATTTAAAATTAATCTCTGTTATATTTAAGTGTATTTGGCTTAAAGAAATTAATTTATCAACTGAAAAATTTTGAGGTAATTAGTTTCCTCAATTTTTTTTAAATTAAATGAACTTATCCGGATTTACAGTGCATAAAAGAAACTTTAGCTATAAGTATTTGGAAGAAAGTTATTGATATACATTTTGAATGGAATAGTGAAAAATGATATCAAGTCTTGTCATCTTTACCTTTAGAAATTCAAAGTCTTCAGAAGAAATGGCCTCCTCAGTGGACTTAATGGTTTCAGTCAGAGACATAATCTCCTCTGTTAGCCTGTCAATCTTCTCCTTTATTTTGCCACTCTTCTGCTCCTCTTCCTCCATCAGAGCTGCGAGCATGGACGCCTCCTCATCCCGGAGGAACTGCTGTAGCTTCTCAAAGTCAGCCTTTATCAGCTGCACTGTATGTTGGGTCTGCCGCTGCTCACAGGGATATCTTAGTATTAACTTATTATTATTATTATTATTATTATTATTATTATTATTATTATTATTATGGTCTATTATATTTACAGTAATATTTATTTTGGTCCATCTGGACTTATACTACGTGTTAATTCAACACTGATTTTGTTGTGTATTCATACAAAAGGTACAGTACTAAATGTACAAATCATATGTTACAGTATTATTCTACTATGTGTTATTGTTAATAGACAGATACACTATATAGCCAACAGTATGTGGACACTTGACCAATCCCACCCATATGTGCTTTTTGAGCATCCCATTCCACATTTAGTCTCCCTTATTGTTGTTATAATAACCTCCACACTTCTGGGAAGGCTTTTCACTAGATTTTGGAAGGTGGCTGTAGAGATTTGTGCTCATTTAGCAACAAGAGCATTATTGAGTTCAGACACTGATGTCTGGAGAGGAGGTCTGGGGTGCAGTCGGCATTCCAGTTCATCTCAAAGTTGTTTAGTGGGGTTGAGATCAGGGCTCTGTGCAGGACACTGAAGTTCTTCCACTCCATCCTTAGCAAACCATGTCTTCATGAGCCTCGCTTTGTGGGCCGGAGCGTTGTCATGCTGAAATATTAGCTTTGGGCCTCTTAGTTCCAATGAAGGGAAATTGTAATGCTACAGCATACAAAGACATCCTATACAATTATGTGCTTCAACTTTGTGGCAACAGTTTGGGGACGAATCAAATACGGGTGTGATGGTCAGGTGTCCACAAACTTTTGCATAGAGAGATAGATAGATAGATAGATGTAAGACAGTGCAACATTGACTGGACCATTCATATTCAGTGTGTGTGGGATGTGAGGTAATGGGTTTTGTGTGAAGGAACATTCATGTCTGTGCAAAACATTAATGTGTGCAAAATTATGCAAAACCATTGGGTGGTGTTTTGCATGTGGGTAATTACTGTATCATGAGGTTCAATCTGGCTGGTGTTATACTTATTATACTTATTCTATCTAGAAGTAGTAAATGCTTGAAATCTGCCACTAGAGTAAGATACACACACATGATTTATTCACTTATATTCAAGATCTTTTTTTATACTTGCTATGATATCATTTTTGGCACTGTATATAATTTAATATAGTCAAATTGATCTAGTATTTCCTATTATAAGGTTACATTAAACAAAATGTAAGATTATGAAGCCAATTTCCAGCCATTCTTACTCATTTGAAGCTTGAAATAGAATTGTTCTACTTGCAGATAATTTAGCTAATTTTTAGTATTTATTTCAAGAAAGAAGCAAGAATGTCTGCCAATAGAATAAGCACATTTAAAGCTTAAAATTAGTAAACATGTCTGGAAATAGATTTAATACTATATAGGAATACTAGGAAATACTAGAAAATTATGCCTATATTCAAGATATTTACAAGTCCTGGAAGCCCAGGAACAGAAATTGTTGTTGTTGTTGCTTTTTACTTTAAACATGCATGATTAAAATCATGCAATTTTTAACTGATCAGTTGTTATTGTTATTTGGCCTTAGAGTAGGGAAAACTTCAGACTGCAGAGCAGGAAGTCCCTAGGACCAGAGTTTGTACTGAATATCTTCAGTAAGTTTTCAAAACACAGAACCCCAGTGCACACTAGCCTTAAAATAAAAAGAGGAATATTAGCTTTCAATTGCTTTGCTCATGAAGAACCACTAATGAAAACAATATCAGTATGACTTTTAACCTGTGGACCAGAGGTCTGAACCTGTAACGCTGTAAGACTATGTAGGGACGAACGTCAATAAAATAGTGTCGATAGTAGTGATGCAGTTACCCTGATGTGATCTGCTGTCTCTTGGCAGATTTGTTTGGTTGTGTTTAGGGTCTCCAGCTTCTCCTGTAAGGGTATCAATGCAAACCGCAGCTCTCTCTAAAGGCAGTTGGGAGAGAGAATACATATATTAGCATCCATATTTGTCTGAGAATCTTTTCAACAGTCACACAGGAATCTTTCTCTCTGTCTGTCTCTCACCTTGCACTCCAGAGCTGCTTCCTCTGTAGTATTACAGTCGTGACCCTCATGATCTTCTCCCTGGCACTGAATACAGATCAGCTCCTCGTCCTCCATGCAGAACAGAGTCAGTCTGTCACCATGCCTAGCACACGCCTTATCACCTTCTGCCCTGTTATTGTCTTCCCGGATGAAGCCTAGCCCCAGCTCGGCTCGGGTCCTGTCTCGTTGAGGTTGACCTAGAAATATGGAGTCAATCAGGCCTTTGAGGACATTGTCAAGCAGCTCCCGTCCATAGCACTCAGTGCATCTTTGCTGCTCATGTCCTAACTCGAGCTGGCACAACTGTAAGCAAGACTGGCATAAGCTGTGTCCACAGGGGAGCAGGAGTGACCCCTCGGCCTGACACGCTGGGCAAACAGGGTCACCTGGAGGTAATGAAGGCTGATCAGATGCCATAATTATGTGCTGGGTTTGCTGTTATGGTTCTTCAGCGCTCACAAATGTTGACTTCTACAAGTTGTTCTATAGTCCTTTCTCTCTCCTGCTTGGGGTATGCTGCACTCTCTTCGCTTGTGGAAATCCCCTGTTGGTTAGTTGATGGGCTATTTATAAAGTTGTTATTTTGGATAGTGCCTTCTGACGTACGTGTGTGTGTGTGTATGTGTGTGTGTGTGTGTGTGTGTGTGTGTGTGTGTGTTTGTGTGTGTTTTGAAGTAGGCCAGGTCACACAGAGGAAAGTTTATTTAGGTGCAATTCTGTGGTATCTTTACTGAAAGCACTATGCACAGGGGGCTAGGATGTCATATATGTTATGTTGCTACCTTATGTGGTGCTTCTGAGTGAGTGCTTAACAGTGTGAACATGTCTCCGCAGTTCGAGGATTAAAAAGCCATGTTATTGGATATATGATTCATGTTTTTAATCTGCACAACACTGCAACCCCCAATTCCGAAAGTTGGGACAGTATGGAAAATGCAAAAAAAAAAAAAAATTCACCCTGTGCTATACCGAAAACACATTATTTGATGTTTTACTTTGTGAATTTAATTTATTTTTTGAAAATATTCACTCATTTCAAATCTGATGACTATAACACACACACTCAGGTTGTGTGTGGGTCCCTGCTGACAAAAAACAACAGAAACTATCACAGAAATTTTAATGGTTCTATGGTCCAAATCCTAATTCTGCTACAAATACCATTACATACCATCAGCTAACCATTAAATCCATTACCACTGTTGGTCCTTAATGGTATCCACTAGACATAACATGCCTCCAATAGAAGCAACAGATTACCAGTAGAGATCCACAGGGACCATTACAGTTTTTATTAAAACCAATACCCAATTCTCATTATAACCATTCAAACCATTACAAATTCTATGAGGGTTTCTATTGTTTTTCTTTTGTTTTCAGCAGGGGTGTATCACAGTACACACATATATTAGTATGTATTCTCCTTCTTCACTTGACTTTAGTGATTGAAGCATCTAATAACATCGTCTTTAATGGTCCTATGAAGAATGGGTTGGTAGCAGGCTCAAAAAAATAAAATGAAAATGTCCAGTATTATTATTTATTACAGCACAGACCTACTGCAACAATACATATATTTTTTTGTAATTTACCATCCAAGAATCATTGAATAAATACAGTAAAAGATTTGTTTTGAAGACCATTCTCATTTGTCAGTGGACTTGCTGATACCATGTAGATTTTGAAACTGGACCATGCCCATATCGATGTCGTAAGGCACATTAAAACATTGGAGCAATGACAAAAAAAAAAAAAAAAAGACAAAATTTTTTAATTTTCCATACCATCTACACTGTTAAATATTTCATTTCAAGATACTCTGATATTGATAATGTATGCTCTTTTTTTTTTTTTTTGTAAAAATGAGAAAGAGTGGGTGACGCATTTGCTTTTTGAATGTAAAATTCAAATGTATTTGAATTGGCAGAATTTATCTTTAATTTAGTAAACATGAAATACTATTTTACATTAAAGGGATATCATTGTCCATTATGAAAACAATGTTAACAAAGGTTTGAATACATTGTTAATTTATTTATACTAATGGCAAACTTTTGTGTACGTAAGCAAAAGTATGTTAATTCATCCCCAATCTTTAGGGTTGTTTATACTGGAATTTGATTGTTTTATATCTTCTCTGAACTTGTTTAAAAAAAAAAGAAAAAAGTCATTAACATGTTAAAAAAATTTAAATTATATATAATTTTTGAATAGGGCACACAGTGGCTTAGTTGTTAGCACGTTCGTCTCACACCTCCAGGGTCGGGGGTTTGATTCCCACCATGGCCCTGTGTGTGCGGAGTTTGCATGTTCTCCCCGTGCTGTGGGGGTTTCCTCCAGGTAGTCCGGTTTCCTCCCCCAGTCCAAGGACATGCATGGTAGGCTGATTGGCGTGTCCAAATTGTCCGTAGTGTATGAATGTGTGTATGAATGTGTGTGTGAATGTGTGTGAGTGTGCCCTGCGATGGATTGGCAGGGTGTCCAGGGTGTACCCCGCCTTGTGCCCAATGCTCCCTGGGATAGGCTCCAGGTTTCCCTGTGACCCTGAAGAGGATAAGCAGTAGAAGATGGATGGATGGATAATTTTTGAATATAATTTTCAGACCCCTTGTTACCAATTAATGCCACACTTTGTTTTGTACTATTGTATGCTATGCTATGTTTGTTACATGCTGTTTTCAATTAAAAAAAAAAAGAAAGAAAGGAAGAAAGAAAAGAAAAGAAAAATATGACAAAGACCCTTGGGGTAATTATTCATGACTCTAAAAATGTATTAGCTCTTGATATGTAAAGTAAAGGGTTAGCTAGCATGAAATGTATTCCTCTTTATCCCTTTACCTGATGTCCCACTTCTGCTGAGCTTACCGCTTTTCCTTTCCTAAGATATGAAGGAAACATTTAAACATTACTTTTAGGAGACGAGGCTGGATCTAGATTCCAGAACTTTATTTCTAAACGTTCTTTGCCTTGTTTCTTGAATCTAAATCTAAAATCTAATCAGAATAAAATAGACATATTTCCCATACGTGTCTGAGACTTTCCATTTGAAATGTATGCTCAGGCAGCACTCTGCTTATTTCAAACGTTGATGGCCGCCGCCTTCACATTGCTAATGCTTTTGTAATACGTTACAGCTAGCTTTAAACGGAGTAAAAATGGGATTTTGAGCATTTAACGATTGAGAAAGTCTTGTTTGGGGAGACAGTGCGGGATGCTGCATCGCAATGGGAAATATTTTTGGCAAAAAGAAACGAAGTCGAGTCACAGAACAGGACAAAGCTGTTTTGGTGAGGAACGACAGCTCCCATGCTAGTCAGTTAGCTAACCACAGAACAGGAAAGGCTTTTAGAGAAATATTTTTGTTTTGCAAGATAATATTTTAGTTGTTTTTATTTTTATTGTAGTGCTAGGGGTCTTTATATCATTTTGACTGACATCATAATCATAACTGTTTATCTAAAATATGCTTTAGCTTTTTTGGGGGGTAGCTGATATTGCTAGTAAACAGGGAGTGGTTTGTCTAAGAGGAAACTTACTTTGAGTAAAAGTTAATGATAATGTGATAATGATAACAGATTAGTTATTGATTCATGGTAGCTGTGGTGGTGTAGATTTTTTTTACAAATACCCACGTTATCATCTGGGGTGTTGTTTCTTAGAGTTTTAAATTAGGTTTTTTTTTGTATTTATTTCATTATCTTTCTTAAGCTAGCTAAGCAGGTGTAGCTACCTACTTAACTTTCAGTTTTGTTTCGCTTAGCTTCAAGCTAATATGATTGTTTTAACTGAGAGATTTGGTCCAAGAGATAGCTAAAGGTCTTTATTATTATTATTATTATTATTAAAGATAATAATAATAATAATAATAATAATAATAATAATTCTTATTATTATTGTTGTTAATGGTAGAATTATTAAATATTAGACCACATAGCTGTTGAATTCTCGAGTCTGATCAGTCAGCATCTCTGACTGTAGTTCCATCTTCAAGACAAATCAGAAATTTATATTAATATGCACTCTTTCTAATACATAATTGTTTCTACGGTAACAGCTCATTCACAGGGACTTGTGTGACGGACATACCACATAATCTAAACCTAACTATAAACTGGTTAAAAATATAATTCAGCAGGGTAAAAACCATATAATTATTGATATGGTGAAGCTTTCTGTAAGGAGACATTTATAGAACGAGTCTTGGGGCGTTTTCAGACCTGTAGATGTGTGCTTTGTTCCGAAATGGGAAATTAAATTGTTACAATGTTGTACTTTTCTCCTTGGCTCGGCTCGCTTTCACAAGGGTACCAAAATGTGTTGTCACGTGAGTAAACTGTCCTCTCATTGGTCAGAGTACGTCTGTTTATGTTCCGGGGTTTTGCTCTTGCAGTCGTCCTTCAAGATGGAGAGACCGCAGCTCCACAAGCTTATTTTTAGCTGTAGTTATTGTAATTTCCATCCATCCATCCATTTTCTATACCACTTATCCTTCAGGGTCGAGTGGAGCCTGGAGCCTATCCCAGGGAGCATTGGGTACAAGGCTGGGGACACCCTGGATGCGGTGCCAATCCATCGCAGGGCACAATCACACACACATTCATACACTATGGACACTTTGAACATGCCAAACAGCCTATCATGCATGTCTTTGGATTGGGGGAGGAAACTGGAGTACTCGGAGGAAACCCCCGCAGCACAGGGAGAACATACAAACTCCACACACACAGGGCAGCAGTGGGAATCGAACCCCCAACCCTGGAGGTGTGATGTGAACATGCTAACCACTAAGCCACTGTGTGCCTGTTTGTAATTGATCTCATTTATATGCTTCCTGGAGTGATTAAGCCCATCTCCTTGAGACACTCACTAAACACCTTCTAATCCTTGGATTTTCAGAAATATGTTCCAGACCAAATTTTACTGAGCTGTTTCCCTCGTCTTTGGTCCAAGTTAAACCGCGACTTATGTTGCGAGCCATTAGCAAAACAAGCACACTTTTTACCTAACGCGGTTCCTGTCATGCGATGCTCGATGGGTTGGTCCGTTGGGTCGGATTGCTTGCTCACCAGACACAAACCGCTCCAGAGTTTGTTTGCAATCGTGCTCAGACCGCCTCGGGTGGTCTCGGACCGATTGTTTTGGTGCGTATCCAAGCACGATTGCAGTGTTCATACGTGTTGAAACGTATCAGGTTCTAAAACAAATGCTCCAAATGAGCCAAGTGCGAAAATACTCTCAGTAGGTTTTCCACCATGAGAAAGTCTTCATTGTTGTATTATTAACTTATTTAAAAAAAAAAAAAGATGCTGGTGAGGGAATTACTGTTTATGGCTGCTATAACATAAGGGATCAAATGCAACTAACGAGTCACATAGACCTTCCACAACACAAAGTTGTTATAAACAGTTCAAATGTATGAGTGACGGGCCACATCACACCACCCTGTCACCGATTATTTTCCTGTAACCGTAATTCCTGGCATGTTTTATGTCATACTTGTAAAATATTATGCCTAGATATCGACCATTCTCTGCAGTAGGACCATTCTTCTTGCCATAGTAGTAGTGTGAATTGGACGAAGGGTTAGAGAATGATTTAAAAAGAAAAAAGCTAACCACCCAAATAATATCACATCAGACATGGTCATGGTCAAATGACATTTCTGTCATTTTCTTCATGTTGAGTGCAGCAACTGAAGCAGCAGAGAGATAAACTGAAGCAGTATCAGAAGAAGATCACTCTACAGCTGGGGAAGGAGAGACAGTTGGCCAAGCAGCTGCTGCATGATGGCAAGAAGGAGTGAGTAGAAGTGCAAATACATGTGGTTTTATTTTTGTCCCTACTGGGAAAAAAAAAAAAAAACAATAGAAACCATCACAGAAATTCCAGTTGTTTCCATTACAAATACCATTACAAAACATTACCATTATTGGTCTGTAATGGTATCTAGACATAACATGCCACCAATATAAGGCAACAAATTACCAGTATTCCATTAAATTACAGTTTCCATTAAAACCATTACAAATTCTGAGGGTTTCTATTGTTTGTTTTGTTTTTCAGCAGGGGTGTGTTGTGTCTCGGTACTTATTTCATATATGTATTATTATGTATTCCCCTTCTTTACTTGACTTTAGTTATTGAAGCATCTAATAACACTAAGTCTTTTATGGTCCTATGAAGAAGGGGTTGGTGGTGGGTGTAAAAAAAATCAAATGAAAACGTCCAATATTATTATTTATTACAGTGCAGACCTACTGTCATATGTAAATATTTCTCATTACATGAGAAAAAATATTGGGTGTAAAATATCTGATATGTTGAATATTGAGTGAGTAGAAACATGTATTTGTCATTTCAATGCTTTGACAATATTGTAAGTGCACAACAGAAAAGCATTCGCTCTATCATCTGGAGATCGCGAGTTCTAATCCCCATGATGCCACAGCACAAAACTGCAAAATTGGCCATGATCTTAAGGAGAGAGTGGTGGCATACTCTTTCTCCACCTATCAACACTAACCAATCACAGGCGACTGTGAGCTCACGCATGTGGAAGTGGGAGGATCATGCTTTTCTCTGAGTATGTTACGCCACATCTGACGTTGCATGAGCAGCAGTTTGAAAAGTTGAATTCGGGTAGCTTCATGTGCCTCGGAGGAAGTACGTGATCACCTTCGCCCTCCCTGGTTGGTGGGTGTCGTATGATAGGAGAGAGATGCCTGATGGATGGGAATTGGACATGACCAAATTGGCTTTGGACCTCAGTTCAAATGAACAGTTATACTATGATGGCTTAGGACTACAATTGCTATGATAGTTTTAGGACTGCAATTGCCACAAACAGTTTTGCACTCAAATCTCTATCAGTGAACAGTGGATAAGTTCAACAAAACTGACTTCATGTGAAAACCGTAATGAATTTCCTGGTTACACAACTGCCCTATTTGATTGTGTAGTACACAGTTATAGAAGGGATTTATTTATAATCGCATTATCTGTTGTTACCCGGATTAGTATGTGTTCCCTTTCGAGTCTGGTTCCTCTCAAGGTTTCTTCCTCATGTTGTCTCGGGGGGTTTTTCCTTACCATTGTCGCCTCATTAGGGATAAATTTATACATTTAAAATCTATATCCTGAATTTATATATTTCTCTAAAGCTGCTTTGGGACAACGACCATTGTTAAAAGCACTGTACAAATAAAACTAAATTGAATTGAAATGTGTGTGCATTTCTCTCCTGTCAGAATTTGTGTTTATCATGTTTATCATATCAGTCTTAATTGTGCTGAAATCCAGAAATCCAGGAAAAACAACATATGACAACTGTATTTCAACTAGAACCAAATATGTCTTTTGAATGATAGCCACCAGTGGTATGTCGTTGGTGCCTTCAGTTCTGGTTGTACCATAGCTCAGGCACTAAGGTTTCCCATGTTAAAGAAATACAACATCTTGTGTTTTTGCAGGAAAGCTCTCCTGTTGCTTAAGAAAAAACGCTACCAGGAACAACTTCTGGACAAGACGGAGAACCAGATAAGCAACCTAGAGCGCATGGTAAATAAACTTAATAACTGCATGAAGGTGGATAAAAAGACTCCGGCTAATACGGACATGCCATGTAAACATAAATTTTCCTCTTGGTCTATTTTGTGTTTGGCCAAAATATTATATAGAAATAATGAACATAATTCACAGCCAGTGCATATGTTGAATGTCTACACAACTATGTGCTTTTAGAGGTGTTCTAGCCCATAGTGAGGTTTTTAAAAGAGGATTTAATTTTCTGTTTAAACACTGCTCTCGAGTGGCTCAACGGAAAAGCATTCGCTCTGTACTCAGGAGATCGCAAGTTCAGCCATCTGTGGCCGGTAACCTTGAGAGCAAAATTGGCCAGTCTGGGTGGGAGGGATGGCATATAACTAACACTAGCTAATTTTTGGCTGTGTGTGGCTGTGCGTGCTTTTCCGTGTGACGCAGCATGAGTAGCAGTTCGAAATGATTCAGCTGGCTGGCCTCATGTGTCTCGGAGGAAACACGTGTTAGCCTTCACCCCCTTTCATTGGTAGGTGTCGTGTGTTAGTGACGAGCTGGCTGGTGGGTGGGAATTTGCTGGCGAACAAATTGGAGAGTAAATGTGAGGAAAAAACAGCTCGACAGTTCTCTAAAGCTGAGGCAGAGAGTCCATATATTTTCCTGCATATTTCCATGAACTGAATTCCATTTTTAAGCTGCTGTGGTGTATGCTGTTCTGCTGATGGATCAAGAGATGTGCAGGATGCTTGTGTGATTCAGGATTCAGACGGTTGCACTGCTCTAAGTAAGCAAGTTTAGTGATGCCATGTTTTCCACAACCTCTTGTGATTCAGCATAATATCCAAATAGCAATTTCAATATTTAAGCACTCGGACAGGGAATTGGCAACACAGTGTTCGATCGATGTTCAAGCACACCCCTAAAATATTGCCTCGTTACAAATGGGCATTTTGTGGAACACGATATCTCAACTACAATCTGTTCATTTTAGTTGGAATATTAAATCATTCAGTGGTTAACAGTTGTAGTGCATAGTTTGGGAACTACCAGAGTATAGATGCAAAGCATTTATTTTACAGACCTACATGTCCATCCTGCCATTAATCAATGTATTATTGATCTGAGTAATTATAGCCTTTTTGTATATTATGGTACAGGAGATTATAGGACCCCTTCTGCTTCTTCCCACAGGTTCAAGACATTGAGTTTGCACAGATCGAGATGAAGGTGATTGAAGGACTGAAGGTTGGCAATGACTGCTTAAAGAAAATGCATGAGGTATGTGTACTTATTTTAATGTGCCAATGAGGTTTGGGACTTAACCTACACATTTTACTCCTATTGTATTTACCTGTAATGTGGTCCATATTTTCTTTCTTTCTTTGGAGTATTTGTCGGCAGACTGGTACAGAAGTATCGTATAGCCTGGACTTTAAGAATGCACTTCAGTTGGAAAGCGGCGAGTCGTATTCCCTGTTTTAATCCTCTTTGTCTTGTTAATGCAGGTGATGTCCATAGAAGACGTGGAGAGGATCATGGATGAGACCCAGGAATGCATTGAGTACCAGAAGGTGAGTGTCTAAATTCCGCAGTCAGTTTATACAGTACGTCCGAGTTTTAGTAAACGTGTAAGTCGCGTATTAGTTTTTTCACAGCTAAAGAGCACTGATTGTGTTTTTTGTGTAACTGCTGGATTTATTCCTGTGTGCAGCAAATTGATGACATTCTGGCAGGCTCTCTGACGCAAGAGGACGAGGATGCTGTATTAGCAGAGCTGGAGGCTATCACTCAGGTGTGTGTTTGTGTTGTCTATTCACGTAACTGAAGTGCTTTCTTGGTGTCTTTTGCATCGTCTGATTATCTGTGTGTGTGTGCGCGCACGCGCAGGGAGATGTTGAGCTTCCTGAGGTGCCTGATGAGCAATTACCAGAGATTCCAGATCAAGAGCCAGGTGTGTATTCTCACTCTGTAGCACACACACACATGCCTTATGTAAGGAAATACACAAAAAAGGAGTGTTATTATTGTAAAATTATCAATATCACATGATGCGTCCTAATTTGTATTCATTTCTAGTTGCGTTTAATGTTGCGGAATATCCATGAAACAAGTTCTTGTTGTCATTAATGTTATAACAGTGAGGCTACTGTGATGTTACGTGTTACTGATGAGCTACAAAGCCTCGTCCTCTGCCCTCATAACTATTCCATAGCAGAAAACTTACAGTATAGGTTCGGCTTTCACTCAAAGCCATGATGTGGCATCTTACATTGGAAATATATCACAGAACACGTCACGATAGCAACAGTTATACGTTTTTGTTGAATATATAGGTTTTCACTGGTATTGCTAGCATTTGGGATACATACAACGGGTTTTTACAAACAGGCTGTATTCAGATATGAAAACATACAAAAACTGGCATTATTGGCTGTTAAACTGGCATTTATTTTTACAGCCTTTTCATTAAACTGTTCAGAGGAATGTAAAGGAATTACCCCTTTAAACTAGGGTTATGGACGTAGTAAATTATTTAGAGGGTAGTGTTTTAATTGGCTTATAACTGGAGTATTAATTTGAACAGACCTTCTTAATTAGCAGACTGTACCCCAGTGTAACAGTGGCTTTGTAGTTGGTGAACATCTAAAGGAAACCAATTATTGGATGATGTGCTGTGTGGAGAGGGCATTTACATTTGACTCGCAGATAACTGGGATATTTCCAGTTCTTCTGCACTGCATTTTACCTAGCAGAGAGATTAATTAGTTAATCTCTAGTGCTATCGTGTTGCTTCTTTTAGTAGGTGAGGTGACATGATGGACTAACACCGTACAAGCTCAATCAGTATTTTTTTTTCACCTCATAATGTTTTTAGAGCATTACTGCTTCTCATTTCTTATGATTGAGGGAGATGCTGTTCATTATCTCTGAATTAACTGTATTGGGTAACCGTCAACATGAACTATTTTCTGTAGTTGTTAAACTACTGTGTAAATTTGTAGGGGGAAAGAGAGAGTTTGTCCTGTTTCTTGGTGCACTGCTCACTCTTGTTTTGTGTATAGATGGGTTTTAAACCACCATGTTACTTAGCTGTGTTTAGATTGATTAGACTGTTTTGGAGTTTGTTTGGGGTTTTTTTTTTTTTGGTCTTTTTGTCTCTGGTACATCACATCACAGCTAAATCAGAGCTTTAAAAGCCAGATCTCCGGACTGGTATGTAAAAAGCTTATAGAGTCTTTTCAAAATAGTCTTAGTGTCCACTCAAGACCGAAAAAAAAAATCTTATTTAAAAGCTTTACAACTTCTGCCTATTCACTCTATGAGGTTTGTTCAGGATTCAGCCTGTTTAACTGATGACATCTCGTAGCTCAGATTGGTCTGCACTTAAATGCTCTGCACTTATATAGCGCTTTTATCCACGGCGCTTTACACTGTGTCTCATTCACTCATTCAGACACACACTCACACACCAATGGTAGCAGAACTGATATGCAAGGTGCTAACTTGTCATCGGGAGCAACTTGGGGTTCAGTGCCTTGCCCAAGGAGACTTCGGTATGTGGAGTCACGTGGGCCGGGAATCGGACCTCCCAACCCTACGATTAGTGGACTACCCACTCTACCACCTGAACCACAGCCACCCCAAAAGCCATCTGGACCTAAATACAATCCCTGTAGCTGGGTTAGAAGAAAGAAACGACAGCATAAGGGGTAACTTTGGGTTGAACCTGACTGGTGCAGGCCAAGAAAATGGTTCGCCAGGCGATGGTAAAGCAGATCAGTGCTTCAGATCCATCCATTTTATGCACTACTGAAGAGAGTGAGAAGAGACACTATGCGCTATCAAAATTCTGGATGTAGAGTGCAGAATTTTTAAAATGACAAGAAGCCACAGAAGAGTAAAACAGTCTACTATTTCCTAGTGACAGTGAAGTGCTCTGAACTACACACAAGTTTCTGTATATTTAGAGGCTGCTTTTAGTGTTTAAAAGCTTTCTTGAGACCTTGAATGTGTTTATTTGAAAGTTTTCAGACTAGAGTTTCTGTCTGAAGTGACCTTCAAGGAATACAATGTTATCATACCTTACATTTATTTGTACATTTCTTTGTACTGTATATATTATAATAATATTAACATTGACCCTTTGGAATTGTTTCAGAGCGGAAGAAGGAAATTGTGAAGAAGAAGCCGGAGAGAGAGCTGTTGGCTTTGTAGAGCCTCACCAATGCACTTTTATATTGTTCCTGTAACTCCTGGGCGTAGATGACAACTCTCTCCTCTCTAGAAAAGAAACTTTCTAGAAACATTCAAGAGGACTCCCTTAAACATGGGAGCTTTGTTTACGGCCCATCATAGTTCTCTCAGATCTACAGTCCATCTAATGGGGCTTTTCTGCTGGACAGTGCCGTACAGTTTACACTTACTACACCTTATCTTTTATTTTCCCATACAACGACAGCAGAGTTTGCAGGTCTGACTTTTTACTTGTTTTGTTTTCTATGAATTGACAAACAGCATTGCACTTGGTGGAAATTTTGAGAGACCCTATTATGCTCTGCTGTATTGTCAATTGAGTTTTATTTTTTCCAAATAGGAATCTGTCTCAAGAGACAGTTCTATGACTATTATGATTGACCAATCACTAGTTTTGCTTGGTAACTGATTGTTTAACTGCAGTACAGGTCAATTGATAAAGTAAACAACACAAAACAGGATCGCTGGCTTCTTGCCATACTGCACTGTCCAATGAAAAAGTGCTTGATTCTTCCCTGTGTATTTGTCAGTGCCTGGTCTAATGAAGAAAAGGTTTGTTTTTTTATTTGTTTTCCTACCATTACTATTTTTTTTTTAAACTAAATACATCATCATTAACTTGTGACTCTTCAGACCAGTGATATTTTTAATCTTACCTTCCAGGTCTTTCATGATTTAACCATATATATATATGTATGTGTGTATGTGTGTGTGTGTATGTATGTAAGTAAACCTTCTGGCCAGGTATAAGGGATTTTGTCATCGTCATCCCATCCCCCTCCCCACCCCGACTTGTAATAAACTGCATGTGAGGCTTATACCAGTATCTTGTCAGAATTATAGGCTAATAAATGCTGTGTAAAAGCTCCTTCACTTTATTACCTCTCTACACGGGTGCTTACAACACTCCTGTCTGATTTAGGAGGATTACGTCTGTTGGATTAGAAGGTTGTATACCCCATTTTAACGTTCTTCACATTGCCAACGAATGCAGTCATACTTTAATTTTTTTTATCTCAGTGATTTACTTGAGCCTTTTTTCCCCGACTCAAGGTTTATTTTTTAAGATGTGGAAACATTTCTTAAACCCAAAGTTAGTTCTTCTCTAGAATACACAATACACAAGCCAATAAATATACTTTTTTCTCTCTATTATGATTTATCACTATCATGTTGGACTGCACTCAGCTGCTCTGTACTCATAGCTGTCCAGCACTTCTTCATAGTCTTAAGTCTGATTATACAAATTTAATTTTGTTATTTTGCAACAATAAAATTATTTTGAATCATTTTTTATTTTGCTGTGGGTTTCATTAAAGATGGATGTTATGGACCACTAGAGGGCAGAGCAGCCTTTTATGCTTTGGAGACTTTTTTCCATTATGAGTAAATGTTTGAGGGTGCTAATATTTCTTTTCTTTTTTTCTTTTTACATACAAGTGTCTAGAGTGCTGTGTTGGTGAATAATTCTGGATATGAGTAAGTCTTCTCAGTCAGTGGCTCATGTGGAGGCAGGTTAGTGGCTAGGGTGGTCCTGAATGGTTCCTCCATGAAAGTTTGAGAATGTACTCAGTGTTCATTCAGGTACCGAAGCTTTCTAGCTGCAGATAATGGTGAAGAGGAACCGCTCCGTAGGCATTTAATGGTGTTGATCAAACCTCTGTAGCAGGTGTCTGTAGCACCTTTTTGATCCATTCATTTTCTCTATTTGTTTGAAATATTATTGTTAACAAGGTATAAGCCTGCACTTGATCCTGGACCTGCACCATTGTCTGTTTACGTGGCACAGTTTCTGTCTCTTTACAAGGTATTAGTATCTTCCACAGCAGTTCAGCTTCAACACTGCCTCGGACTTAATCCGATTTCACTGCTGTGTAATGACGCTGAACAACCTTTAATCCTGGCTACTGATCCCTCATCATTTTGCAGCTCGGTTATTTACACTGCGCCTTTGTGTTAACAGACTCCAGATAAGACATTCACAATGATGTAGAATCAATTCTGTGTGTGTGTGTGTGTGTGTGTGTGTGTGTGGCTGGATAGTAACAAAAGCAGGATGGTCCATTAGCTACAGTAGCTGAGTTTCCTTGACCTTTAAAATGTTTGCCTAATGTCCTGACAAGGATGGGACTGTCTGAGTGGGCACATTTGGCTGGTCCCCACAGGATTCTGTTTGTTTTTTTTAAATGTACAAAAACTACAGCTTATTATTTAAGAACCTAAAAGAGCCCAAAGGTTTCCTTTAGGTTACTCAGGTTAAGGTTAGGTTTGGGTTGTAGGCATACCATTAAGCAGATGGATTAATAATGGTCAATGGAAGGAAGGTCTTCACATGGATAGGAATACAAACCTGTGTGTGTGTGTGTAGCCGGATAGTAACAAAAGCAGGATGGTCCATTACAGTAGGTGACTTTCCTTGACCTTTAAAATGTGCGTCCTCCTTTTAAATTTGGAAAGACTGGAACATTCTTAAAGGCCAGTGTGTGTGTGTGTGAGTGAGTGAGTGAGTGAGTGAGTGAGAGAGAGAGAGAGAGAGAGAGAGAGAGGAGGAACGCCTGTTCGTGCAACCCACAATTAAACCCCGCTAAAGTGTTCTGCGTGGGTTTCATCCGTCATGATGTGAAAAAGTACGGAGGGATCCCTCGCCTACATCACACACACACACACACACACACACACACACACACACACTCCTCCACCTCCGCCAGGAATCCGCAGTGCTGTAAGTGTTGCGTGTTCAGCACCGCTCCTCGCCCCCGCACGCGCGCGCGCGCACACACACACACACACACATACACACATCTAGCGTACACAGCTCAGGTTTAGAGTTAGACTTTATTGTGCCATTCAGACATCATCCCCACATCCAAAACTGCATATTACTTCACTAACCATACTACACTCTTAAAACAATAGTCTACACCACCACTGAAATCTATTCTTGGCGTATATTTTTTTATATAATACTGTAGAATGCGGTTTTGAACGCAGCCCACGTGTCTAAATTGGTACACAGAAGGGTGGGATGGATCATGTGCACGATATACTATTGTACAATAGCCTACAGTGGCTGTGTCATCATCCCAAAATAAGTCAAATTATTTGGCAAATACATATTCGCTTGACATGAAATATCGGTGTGAATTTTATTCGTTTACAAAGTGATGCTGAGAAATGTGTTCATCCTACAAATCATCTGTTATGGATAAAAACCTGCACAGTTTGCACACCCATGAATGGAAAGGGATCACCTTATAGGACATCCACTGACTCATCCAAATCACCCATCACCATTGCCTCACACCTCTGAGGTTGAGGGTTCGATTCCTGCCTCTGCCTTATGTGCGTGGAGTTTGTATGTTCTCCCCGTGCTTCAGGGTTTCCTCCAGGTATTCTGGTTTCCTTCCCCAGTCCAAAGACATGCATTGTAGGTTGATTGGCATTTCCAAATTTAAATGTGTGTGTGTGTGTGACTGTACCCTGTGATGGGTTGGCATCCCATCCAGGGCCTTGTGGCACTCCGTCCTAGTCCCCTGGGATATAGGCTCCAGGTTCCCTGCAACCCTGTGTAGGATAAGTGGTACAGAAAATGGATGAATCTCAGCACTGACACTGACATGGTAATCTGTGGTGCTGGTACGAATGTAGCCTATTAGGTTCAACAGTGTTCACTGGGTCCTGAAATTGGTGGTGCATCTCTATTATCAGAGTAGAGTGTCAACTCCAGTACACTACAGTGTTCCTAGTACAGAGTCTGGATCACAACTACAGTGTTGTAGGGGATAGACTCCAAGATCACTGAGCTCAGGATGAAGCACTGACTGAAGATGAATGTGTCTATATGTGTTTTATTTTATATATCAGATTTAATCTCAGGTACGCTAGGCTTAGATGATAAAGAATAAGTTCTTATATTTAAAAAAAATAATAATAATAATTAGCCCATCCATCCATCTATCTATCAATCCATCCATCCATCCATCCGCCGGAGCCTTAGAGCGATTCCGCATGAATGGTTTTCTTCCCGGTGGTGGGCGGAGCTTTGGGCGGAGCTTCGGACGAATAGAGAGCATCCCTCAGTGACGACATCAGCAGTCTCGCGCCGGCTCTCCTCCGCGCGTGGGCACACAGTGAGAGAGAGAGAGAGAGAGAGAGAGAATTCCGTATAAAACAGAGCGGCCGGTACTCTCTCTGGCTCAGCGTCTCTGTGTCACACTGCAGTGCTGATCTGCTCTCTCACAGCTGAAGTTTTCTCTGTCACGCTGTCGTTTGTCTCGTAGTGGGAAATAAATTCCTGTCCATGGTTGTGACTGGAACCTCTAAAATGTCCCGAGCCGACGAGGTGCACCGCATAACGGAGAATGTCTACAAGGTGAGTGTGTGTGTGTGTGTGTGTGTGTGTGTGTGTGTGTGTGTGAGTGAGTGAGTGGGTGTGTCTGTGAGTGAGAGTGAGTGTGTGAGTGAGTCTGAGTGTGTGTGTGAGTGTGTGTGTGTGTGAGTGAGAGAGAGTGTGAGTGAGTGTGTGAGTGAGAGAGTGTGTGAGTGTATGTGTGTGATTGAATGTGTGTGTGAGTGAGAGAGAGTGTGAGTGAGTGTGTGAGTGAGAGAGAGTGAGTGTGTGTGTATGTGTGTGTGTGTGTGAGTGAGTGAGTGTGTGTGAGAGTGTGTGAGTGAGTGAGCGAGTGAGTGTGAGTGAGTGTGTGAGTGATTGAGTGTGTGAGCGAGTGAGTGTGTGTGGGTGTGAGTGAATGAGTGTGTGAGTGAGTGTGTGTGTGAGTGATTGTGAGTGTGAGTGTGTGTGTGTGTGTGTGTGTGTATATGAGTGAGAGTCACAACCATATGCTTCCCATATGGTGAGCTTATTGTTAGTAGTTTGGTCTGTTTTGTGAAAACAGAACCTGCGACCTTTGGTGTAAGTTTTGTGTTGTGTTTTGTTTGTTGTGTTTATAACGCACCTATGTAAATGCAAAATGAAGTGTGCACTTGCAAGGTCTTTTTTTATTAATGTTCCGTGACACTTGATCACTACGCTGAACACATAACTGTCGGGTTGTTAACGGCACATCTCCGTTACTCCAGCTGGGTGTTTCTGTGGTGGTCCAAACAACATCTTAGATCTTGGTTGATTCAGTGTACAATATGAGTGTAATATACAGTAGTGTAGTGCTACTGTGCGTAAGCTATACACACACACACACACTTCTACACAAACTTGTCTGTTTTGTTGGAGCTTTCTTTAGAACGTATGGAGACGAGACTGTGTAAAACAGCTGGACAGAGCATGTCTGAATCCAACCATGATAGTGACCAGCAACCCGGAGCAGGACAGACTCTCGTCTTCAGATTTTTCTTACACGACTCTTGTCTGCTGTCTTGTGGCCGTTTTATAGAAACCTACTTGCCCAGTGCTTCCAAAATCCTGCGTCTGACCTAATGAGGCATGTTAGTACAATCCTCCGGACATCTGGGTAGGGGCTTAAGTATCAGGACTGTTAAACCCTGTACACGAGGCTTATTTCATCTGAGGGGGGAAGGAAGTGTGCTGATCCGATAAGGTTCACGGTTGTGGTGGTCAGCGGGGAACGGAGTATTGAGGAGTTTGCTCTGGACTCAGTTCTGTAACAATTAACTGCGTTGGAGCTGTGCTGTTCTGCTTAAGATGCAATTGGCTAATATGCTGAATTGTGCTTACTCACAGTTATTCAAATAGACCAGAATATTAAAGGTGCAGTTTGTAATTAAAAAAAAATGTTTCTAAGTCTGTTATAATTCTGTCATTTTGAAGATACCTTTACAAAACTGATTCGCGTCACTGCAATGCAGTAGATTTTGCTCACCTTCCTTTGTTTTCCTTTCAGTCTTTTGTTTGCATTTTTCTGGTATTGAAATGATCTCTTCCTACACGTGAGACAGGGATGGTCAGCTCTGTTCTTCTTCCTTAACATGCAGTTCATATGGAATACATACAGTAGCTTTAACAGAGGGCATGGGGATTGGGTGGTAGGAAAGAGATGGCTTGTCAATGGTTGTTTTTTTTCTTCTTTTTTTCTTGCAATTGCAACTTGCCTCACGAGCAACTTGGCTCGAAAAATTCCAAACTGCTTCTTTAAGATACTTGGAGTGATAAGTTGCATTGGCACGTTCAGTGTCAAGTGTGGTTTTAAAGTTCAGTCACTTGAGCAGGTTTTGTAGCTGTGAAGTTAAAGTGCGACCCAACACAACCCCCCCCCCCCCCCCCGGCCCCCACCTGTACACAATGACAAATTTTTGTACAGTCTCGAAAGAAATCATTTAGATACTGCTGAAACTGAGATGTGTATTTTTGCTACTACTGCCAAGAAAGCCTGGTGTAATAAATCAAAGTGAAGCAACCATAACTAACCAGGAGGGATGCCAGTGCATCTGAAGCTTTTTTTCCCTGTCAGATTTAATTAAGTGCCTTTCACAAACAGGAAATCATCACAGATCTTTAGAAATCTGCGTAAACACCATGCTCCCTGTAGACGTTGCTGACTGACACCTACAGCGTGCTAGTGTAATGACTGATCAGTGGCAGTGGGGGAACAATCGAGCTGTGCAGGATGTAACTCGGTATCGTTATTTCGGCAGCCTGCGGTGAACTCTAGAGATTATCGGAAAGAAGCAGTGCCAGCTGAGCTAATGAGTCCGTACTGAAGGAAAGACTGTCCCTGCGTCCCACTTGGAATACTATCCGTACTAAATAGTATCCGAGATGAGAATTAGTGTCTCCCAAATGGTAGTATGTTGGTATCCCGGAGTTACCCGTATGGTCTTTTATTTCAGTAGATTTTCGAAGTGTGGATCCGTGGACACTTTTTCAGCGATATATTTCCCACAACTCCTTGCATGAGGGAATTCAAGGATGCATTTTAGAGAGGCGTAAATGAAATGTGGAAAAATAAATCAAGGGAACGATAAATTAATTGATATAGTATAAATTATATAAGGAATAACGGAAGAAAAAAGGCAGCGAGGAGTTTGTTTACAGTTAAGGTATTCTGTTCCGGGCAACAACGTTCTCTCTCGTTACACGTGTTAGTATGTCCCAATATTTGCATAATCTTTTAATACACACTCAAAAATATGTACTTGTTCTTAACAAAAAGAGTACATACTTTTAGTACATAGTGTAAGCATGCCAGTTGGGGATGCAGGGTGTGTCATGTGGACTGGAGGTGGCTGGGGGATTGTTTTCTTTCTGTTTATTGCCTGTCACTCTCAGCCCCGTAGCATGGACATAGTACAGATCTGCTTGGAAGTGAAGGGTTGCCGCTTTGACCCTTGTTTGGGCACCGGATTTGGAAGAGACAGACTCCGGCAGTGCCAGTTGGAGACGATGAGGATGCAGCAACGAGATAATTGATGCCACATGACCTGCAGAGGCGGAATGCTTCATTTGCTTGCTTCAGGCTGCCAGTCGGGATGAGCTGGCACAAAGGGCTCTGGGTTCTCAGCTCTCACGGTCTCACTTCTGCAGACTAATGAAGTGAATTTGGTGTATTTTGTATTTGTATATTCCAGCACCATTTGTATGCAATCTGTTGTTGAACCAAATACAGACTAAACAATATCAATGTGGTCATTATGCCTAGTGTGGCACATTTTCAGGTCCTGGATAGGAGAATTAAACAGAGATTTGTGTAAAGTGTGTGTGTGTGTGGGAGAGGTTAGGCCTGGCAGCTGCTTAGTAATCTCACAGTTCCCCCTGAGTGTTAAGCCTCTTGTCGGTGGTCACGAGTGACTCAGTCTGCATCTGCCAGCATGAGTTGGTGGCATCTTGTGGTCTGTGTGTGTTCGAATCCATCTTAGCTGATGTCCCACAGTATGTAGGCAGTATATCAAACTCTTGTAGTTGTGAGTGGGGGTGTATAATCGAATATGGTCTCATTGGTATCAAATTTTGTACTGGAGACAACTAAATAAAAATCTTTTCCTTTATACTGTGTTGTCAATCCTTGCAAATCGTATCTCGTTAAGAAGGATTTCCCACTTGTCTGTCACATTCGAGGACTTAATTGAGGTCTTTGATGTCCTATTCAACAGTTCTTTCCTGCTGTATATAGTAGCAGAGGCACTGCTCTTGACATGATTGATGAAGTGCAGTACAAATGCCAAGCATCACGTTCAAAGACAGTAAGCATGAATAAGTGTGTCTTAAGGTATGTAAGGTACATGTGAACCTGGCAAGTCACACACATCAAATGATGTAACTTAAGCTCAGGAGGTTTGTACATGTACCAGTTCTAAAGTAAACATCATCTGCACGTGACATGCCTTCAAGTTTGTTCTCTCTTCCTGATACCTGTGAACGTGTACACGATGTTTGGTATCGGTAGAGCTGGTTTTGGAAATGTTTGAACATAAATGTCGACGCTAATGAAGGATTTCTGCGTTTCTCACAGTTTTATATATATATATATATATATATATATATATATATATATATATATATATATATATATATATATATATAATGCTTGATCATTCTGAGGTTTATTTATACCCTTATTTAATCTCTGCATGTGAAAAAGGACAGTGACAGTTCTAACTGCAGATCATTTCTGGGAAAAGTAATTGAGTTTAGACAAATAAGGGCTGGTCTGACGATGAGGAGGGACGATGAGGAGGAACGCGTGGGACAAAAGTGACCCAACTGTAATCAATGACAATAAAATTTTCACAGATTTAGAAATGTGGCTTGACTGGAATTTATGGTCCTTATTACACTTTAGATATGATATCATCAAGATTGAGTTGTGGTTGTGTTTTGGCATAAGATAGATTAGATCATCATTGTTGTTCCAAAGGAATGTGGTATGTGTTGGACGTCACTCATTTGCGGTCTGGGAATAGAACCATGACAGACAAAAATCACTCAGAAATAAGTATCATGAGGCATTTTATAAATCAGTATTTGTATGTTCACTGTCCGTTTGTTGGCTAGGAAGAACAGGGTCACAGAGTGGATTTTCAAACCTTCCTTAGAGAAAAGAGCTAAATCAGGCACCATGCTAACCTACTTTACTGCAAACCCTGCTTCTAACAGATGGTAGCGTTGTGACTTTGGCACTGGTAATGTGTGTTGTTTATTTGCTCGGGCTCTTACAGGCTTAGTCATCATACTACATACACTATATGTCCAGTCTGTCCCAGTATCGATTAATATGTGGGTTAGAGCGTATACTCTAGTTGTATTCTAGCTGTGTACTCCATGGCAAACCTTCTACTCAAACATGCTCAGTCTGTGAGCTTATTGATTTACATGAGTTTATATAGTGGTTAGCTTATTAAACAAAACTCCTCTAGTGTCTGCAGGTTTAAATGGCACCATGCCTAGAGATGCGTCACTCTATAACCAGATACACCACATTTTTCTCATCTTTTGCATGTTTGAAATCCTTCACACTTATCAATTCTTATATTTGTGTTTATACAGAGCCTTAATGCACATAAAGATTTCCATCAGCCTGTGTACATAGATCTGATTAAAAATTTTGTGTGAATTATATGTTAATATATAAACTTGCTAAATATATGCATTTCCATCCACGGTGTATGCAGTCTGAACCATATTTATGCACTTGTGTTTAATGAGCAGTGTTGAATAGTGCCAATTGTGGTTTTTAATCAACTTAAAGCTTAATATATTTCAACAGACCATCTTAGAAGATATTTATTTTAGGAACATGATCCAATTTTTCAAACATCAGGCACATTATTTAAATGTTTACAATTCTATATTTTTTTCCCCTATATTTTTGGAGCCATAGAGCATTTTATTTCTGAAAGTTCCACTGACAGAATACATTTTTAGTAAAACTGTTATTAGATTGACGTATGATGATAATAATGGTGGGTTGTGGTTTTATTTGGTAATTGTAAGAGTAAAAAAATCATGAAGTCTTGGCTATGCTTTGTGGAACTTTGATGATCCCTGGACCCAATATTGAGAACAATGGTTTTAATTGATGTTAGTCTCAGCAGAGTGCTCATAAAATGTCCTAACTTAACAGATATCAAGAAGCATTAGTTGAATTTCCATCCCTCGGTCTATCTAGCCCGTGCATTGTGATGTAATTAAACAGAATATACACATTGTTCAATCAGATGGCAGTTTCACTTAAATCATTTTTTTCCAAATGAGCAGTCACATTATTCCTGGATTATTAAAATGCCTGCAAAACATCACTATTAAAAGCTCAACACAAAAGTGGCATTTGTGCAAATGATGCAGTTTTTTGTGTTTTCATCTTCTTCTTATATTATGTTGGTTTTTAATGAGACCAGCAACATTTGTGAAGACTTACAAATCTGTGTCAGTGTGTATGTACATCATTGTCATAGTACACGCTGTGTAGATGACAAGTGAACCAGCTGTTCTGATGTGGGGGGGAGGAAATGTGACATCCGTTTAAAAAAAAAAAAAAAAACCTGCTTCTTGCACTAGTATTCAGGTGTCCTGTTCTGTGTTTTGGGGGTGTGGCTTTGGAGGAAACATTAAAAAGAGGATCTGTATTTGTTCGAATTATGTGTCGACCCATCTACCACTAAAATAACAGTGTTTACTCTCTTCAGTAGCTTGTTTTGCACCAGCCAAATACAAATATGTCTCTAGGATCACATTCAGAGCTGTACAGCCTTCATCTTAAGCCAAAGCCTGTAAATTGTCGTTGCGGTGACACTTTGGCTGAAATGTTTCTAGACAGTGAACTAATGTGCTCCTTTGGCAGCCATGTTGGAACTAATTTGGTGCAAAGAGGGAATAGTGATGGGATTAATCTCTCTACTGCTGTGCTGTTTAAAATTGCAGATTGGTAGGACAACCTGCCAGGGCAATCAAGGTCAAAGAGGAGGGGTGTGAGAGATGAGACTGGCAGAGGATGAGGAAAAAGTTATTGTGACTGGTCTCAGATTGAGGGTTGAACTAAAGGAATTAGAGGGATGGAAGGGGAAATATCCATCTTCCCTGTGCATCCTTTTTCCAGAATTGAGAAAATGAGAGCACGAGAATAGTGCGTGGTTGTAATAGGATTCTTACTGATGGAGAGAGTATGAAGATGGATTTGGTGTCTGATAGAATTGCAAATGCATACAGTCTACAGGAGGCTATGCAAAGGCATTTCATCTCTGATCTTGCTGCAGGATAACAGCACGCACTTCTCAATTTGTCCCAGATCACGTGTGCACACACATGAGCACTTGAAAAAGCTTTACTCTTTCATTGTTATCATGCAAATTAGGCTGTGTGTGTGTTTGTGTGTTTGTGTGTTTGTGTGTTTGTGTGTGTGCCTTCTCACTCGTCAAACTGATTCACACAAGCCACTGTTGCCTTTCTCTGAATGGATCGCCGTGTTCCTCTGGATGGGGTTCCTCTGCTGCCGTGCATTCCGATAATGAACAGTCGCTCCTAATGGCTTCATCTGAACTCCCCCTCTGGCTGGGCTGTGATGGTATAGCCTGAACGTGCCGAGAATGCGAATAAACTGCAGCAGAGAAAGAAAGGACTGCGGGGGAATTCCGACACGACCAAATATGGGCACGGAAGTCTTCTCCTTCACCTCAGTGAGGTGGGATTCATGCTGGCGCAGTTGTGCGGAGGCGGCACACACTCCCACAGCAGATAAGAACTCATCTGAAATGTAAATGGCAGTATGCGCATGTGATGTGTGTTCACATCACTAAGTCTCCCAGGGCCTGATGGAGCAACGATGCTTTAGCCATGAGATTTGTGCTTGCTGTGGACACTAATGGATTCAGTGATCAGTGAACTGTGATGGGATACGATGATATAAGGAACGCATCATTAGTTTTATTTATTTATTTATTTTAAAAAGGCTATCGAGTCAACGATTTATTATAATGTGAAAGTATGCAGAAGAAATGTTACCATTACAAGTGCCATATAGTGTAAAAAAAAAACAAAAAAAACAAGAATGCAAATGATTGTCACTGGGTTCATACCACCAGTTTTGTTCCATCAGTTAAAGGAACTAGAAGATAGTGTACATTTAAATCTAATTTATATATAAGATTTGACCTTAAGTACCACTGTTATGTTCCTTTATATCATTTGTGCCGTATGGAACAAAAATGTATCGGTACAAAGGTTAAAGTAGTACACTGTAAAAAAAAAAAAAAAAAAGGTTCTTCAGTGATTCTTTACGTATTTGTAGCGCCCAAAAAAGGGCATAGTGGTTAGCACAGTTACCTCTAGGGTTGGGGGTTTGAATCCTGTCTCCACTCTGTGTGCGCGGCACTTGTATGTTCTCCCCGTGCTTCAGGATTTCCTCCAGGTACTCCGGTTTCCTCCCCCAGTCCAAAGACATGCGTTGTAGGCTGACTGGCATTTTCAAATTGTCTGTAGTGTGTGAATGTGTGTGTGTGACTGTGCCCTGCGATGGGTTGGCACCCCATCCATGCTGTCCCCCGCCTTGTGCCTCGAGTTCCGTAGGATACGGAAAACGGTACGGTACGGAAAATGGATGTAGTATCAACATTTTCAACATTTAGGCCACATGCCAGGATTAATTTACATCATATAGCTGTTACTCTACCTTTGGTCAATCTGTGTGTGTGCCATTGTTCTTATCTAGTCCAAGCTTTTCATCCATGAAGGTGAAAGGGAAAAGTTTAAGGGGAAAGTTTAAAAAGTACGGACGCACCAAACGGCCCCAATTATACAGCTCTGATACCTGATACTGATCCAATTTCGACTTCCTCTCAGTGGCCAAACCGATTGTCTGATGTTTGACATAAATTGGCGGCAGAAGCTTACAGAGATTAAATAACAACCTGCTTTAACACAAGCTACAGTAAGTTCTCTGTTTGCGTACAAGGTCTGTGTTGTGTCAATCAATATCATACATATTCATGAGATAAAATATAAGCAGATTCAGAAAATATGTCAAATTAGACTTGCTTCCAGGCTCTTGAGCGTTGGAACAGAAATCATTTGCTCTATCATCAGGAGGTCAAATTGTGCAGCCATTTATGGCCAGGAGCCAAGGAAGAAAAATTGCTTGTGCTCTGTGGGTGGGAGGGATGATATTACTGTCTCTCCCCTGTCAATCACAGTGACACTAGCCAATCATCAATCTCTGTGAGATCGTATTGTAAAAGGGCAGATAGCTCTTGTTTTACGCATGTGATTAATCATGACCAGAGGTGCAGTTGACTGGCTTCACACGTCTCTGAGGAAGCATGTGTTAGCCTTAACCCTTCCTGTTTGGTAGCTGTTATGTGATAGGGGAGAGCAAGATGGTGGGTTGGAATTGGCAGGTTACCAAATTGGGGAGAAAAAAGATCTAATTCCAATGCAGCTGAGGGTTAAGGATCCTCGTTCAAGGGCTCAGAAATTCAGCTCAGTACCTTGGACACTTGACCTTTAAAGCACCACTGAGTTAATTGTAATTTTGTATTGAAGTAGTTGATAGATTTATAGTGGAAGCTTATTTCATTTTACTTATTGTATTATTGATTAGTTTCATTTTTCCTGAATGGCTGTCATTTAATCTTATCGCACACTGATATACAAAAGGCTAGGGATACACCGAATGTTCGGCAAGCAAAATTAATAAAGTGAAAATAAGTGAAAGGAATAAGTGAAAAGGCTGAATAAATTTGACCGAACAATGACGTGTTTGATGACGCGACAAAATAGCCTAGCAACCAGAGTGAGACGCACGAATGTCACGACCTTGATGAGGGGGCGTGTGCATGCACGAGCTACGTGCACGAGCTACGTGCTCTTTGGATGTTTACCGTGGACACGTGCGTTTGTTTTGTTTCTGTTCCGGAGCATGTTTCTGTCACGTCGCGAGACGTAAGGGAGTAGAGTACGGAAGCAGGTAAAGACGTATTTATTTAAGGGCAGGCAGACAAATCCAAATCCAAAAAATTTAGTCAAGACAGGCAAAGGGTTATCGGGCGAGTGGCAAACAGGCATAAATAGGGCAAAGCAGGAATCAAAGTCGCGGTCACAGAAAACAGGGTCAAAACACAAAACAAGAAACATGAACTAGTTCTAACAAGAAACATGAACTAGTTCTAACAAGAAACATGAACTAGTACTATGGACTGGGAGCGGAAAAACCAGCGGGGACTAAATGAACTAATCTATAGTTTAAACTAACTAAATCTATCAAGGAACATAACATTACCAACGTATCTAACTATACTATATCTACTATAATACTCCGCAAGGTGTACAGGGACGCGAGCGGTATATATCCCCAATATAATCAGCCGTATAGAACCCAGTAGAACCATTTTTTGCACTCTTGTCAATGCACTTTTTAATGCACTTTTTGTTGTAGGCTACAGAGTGTTCCATTCTTTCAGCAGTCAGTTATAGGCCTAACATAGGCTATTCAAGGGGGGCTCAAACATGACCACATACGAATATTTTTATTTTAGTAATTTATTTATTTAAAGTTATATTGTGCCTTGTTGGTAGCCTATGCCTGCTGGAATGAAAAAAAAAAATGTTCAGTGTTAAATAAATATTTTGAAATTGTAGTTTTTGTAATTAATTTTTTTCTTTGACAAGCAAGACAAAATAGTAAAAAGCACATTTTGACTATTTAATTTATGAAATGTTGAAAAAAATGGCAAAATAAATGGAAAAAACACGAAAAAACGTGTTCGGTATTCGGCCTTCGGCTTTCGGCCAAGTTTTTCATTATATTCGGCTTCGGCCAAGAATTTTCACTTCGGTGCATCCCTACAAAAGGCAACTGTTGTAACCCTGATCTGACCTCTGAGAGTGTCTGTTAGTGTGCATTCCTTTCTGTACGAATCTTTAGATCTTTTTTCTTGTCAGTCATGCAAGGATGTAACACGGGACATGCTGCTTGAATCAAAGTTCTCTCTGGAGTCTGATTTGTGATCAGCTGTGCGTCTGTCGAGCCAAATCCTGAATTTCTTGCACTCTAGCTCTTCATGCTTCTGTGTGCCTCACAGATTACATTTTGGCTTCCTCCTTTTTTTAGGTGTTTGGCTCTGTGAGTCGGCTGACAGCAGCCAGTGCTGTCAGGCTAATTATCACAGCTGGAAAAAAGGCTCAGCTGAGCTTCTTTTGTGGAATGGCCGATAGATTGCATTACTGATGAGAAGCTGAGATGAGAGCGGCGCTGTGGCACAGCGGGTAGTGTCGCTGCCTCAGGCTCAGGTTTGCCTGAATGGAGTTTCTCTTGGTGTGATGGGGTTCCTCTCACCTCTGGCTACTTTAGTTTCCTCCTATGTGTATGTGTGTGAGCGAGTGCATCCATGAGCTAGGCTCTATGATGGATTGCTGCCCTGTTTTCCTGCCTTGTTATATTTCTTATCTTTTGTTAATTATAGCTGTGGATTTTAACAGTGTATTGTTGATATACTATTGGCCCATGTATAGCTGTTTCGGATTTCTGCTCTCAGCGGAACGTGATGTTCTTCAGGATCTTCTTGAAACATGAACGTTTTATCTGATTGTTTTTTGGTGTGTTTTTGAGGTTAGATGTCTCTGCTGTTAATTAATTATAAAACAAAAACAAATCCAATTTTGTGGAATGATATTCCTCAAAATAGCACCATTTGTACTAATGCATTTGAAAAGCCAAATCATTTTAAAGTTATTACAGAAATGGGGTGCAAACAGGATATTAAGCTATTTAGATTAAATTTCCTTCTCTCTGTTTGGATGGATTTTATAATACTAATCTTCAGCTGAGTAGAAGCATGTATTACAAAATAAAACAAACAAACAAAAAAACAGGACAAAAGAGTTATTGCTAATCAACTATAATTGTAATAGTATTTAAAAAAAAAAAAAAAACATAACATAATGCTAAATCCACTGCTGCATAGTCTACACATCACACACTTTCGCCCTCTTTTGTTCTTTTTTGTTTTGTTTTGTTTTGTTTTTTTATAAACCTGAATCTTGTTTTCTAAGAAGTGGAACAGTAGGAGGCATTGAACTAGTTTAGTTCACCAACAGCTTCACTTCACAAAACATCTCAAGTGGAGCGTTTGATGTTCACACACTCATGCTCTCATTAACCTTTTCTTACAGTTGGTACATTCTGCTGCTTTATTGGAATTGTTTCCTTCTCTTTTCCTTTAGTTCTGAATTCCTCTGATAGAAAGTGCTTTTCATGATTCACACTTCACACTTCTTTGCCATGCCAAAGAAAAGCCTGTGAAATAAAGACAAGACCACTTGTAAAGGGAAAAGGTCATACTTTATTCTGTGTGCAGCAGATGTTCTGATCAGGACGCTCAAATGGAATGCGGAGAGGTTTTCTATCACAAGGGGTTTTAGAAGGAACAAATGGACTCGAAAGGGCAGCTGTGAACGTGGGATCGGGTGAGTCAGCGTAGGAGCGTGGTTCACCACGCAACCTGGTGCCTCCTCACTCCATACTCAGCAGCCCCTCTGTGTGTGACTGCCCACTTCTGAATGTGTGTGTGTACAATATGTGAATCATCAGAGGAAACTTCAGTGGCCTCAATCAGAAACTGCAGTGATTTCTGGGTACAAACTGTGCTGGAGACATGTGCATGAGACACTTCTTAGTTTTAGGTACTGGGAATGAGTGAAGATGTTAAGTGAAGCAGATGTGTGTTGGTGTTGAGATCCAATTGCATATTATTCTCAACTGAAGCATATAAAACCCTAAGAAAAATTGTAGTACTGATAAAACAAGATATTTCTCCTATTCCTGATTCATATCACCACCTTAAGTTTAACATAACTTTAATGAATTAGGACCTAATGTAAATAGACTTTAGTATTTAGTACACTTACAGTTGCAATCAAAATTATTCAACCCCCTTTGCAAATCAGGTTTATTGTTAAAATTTACAGACTTTCAGCTGTTTGCAATGAACAAATCGAACAAAAGCAATTGAAACAGTTCAACACAACGAATGCGTCAAGTGGTTCCACCAAATTCAACTGAAAATGCAACTTATAATGACTTCTCCAGTTTCAAAATTATTGAACCCCTTCATGGCAAGCATCTTTACTACTTAGTAGAGCACCTTTTTGCTGTTATGACCTGCTGCAAATGACATGCAGAGCTTCTGGCAGCGTTCCTGAGGAATCTTAGTCCATTCCTCATGAGCAATGGCCTCCAGGTCAGTAATATTCTTGGGTTTGTGTGCTGCAACTTCCTTCTTCAAATCCCACCAGAGATTTTCTATGCTGTTCAAGTCAGGTGACTGTGATGGCCCTGTAGAATCTTCCAGGACTTCTTCTGCAACCAAGCCTTGGGGGAATTTGTAGGTATGCTTGGGATCATTGTCCTGTTGGAAGGTCCAATTTCCTGGTACTTCAATGAATACATCTTGCCTTCCACACGCTGCAGTTTTCCATTGCCAGAGGATGCAAAGCAGCCCCAGAGCATCACCGAGCTACCACCATGCTTGACTGTGGACAGAGTATTCTTTCTTCAATCTCCTTCCTCCAGACATAAAGCTGATTCATCGTGCTGAAAAGTTCCAGTTTTGTTTCATCGCTCCACAGAACTGAATCCCAAAACTTCTGTGGCTTATTGATATGATTTTGATCCGACTTTTCTTGTGCTTTTGGGTCAGTAGTGGTGTACGTCTTGGAGTTCTGGCATGAAAACCTTCTGTGTTTAGTACGCATCTTACTGTACTCACTGAAACCTCAGTGCCTGTTGCCACCAAGTCTTGCTACAGGTCTTTTGCAGTCAATCGAGGATTTTTCACAATCTGCCTTCTCAGATCTCTGGTTGTAGCTATTGATAGCTTCCTTTTTCTGCCCCATCCAGGTATTTCATGAATTTTCTGCCCCTAGTCAGTTCAGGTTTTTCATGTGTTCCAGCTCAAGCACACCTGGTAACTAATGAAGCCCTTGATTAGTTGCATCAGGTGTGCTTGAGACAACACCTGTTTCGAATATTTGTGCTGTTGTGAGGGATTATGTTCAGGGGGTGGGAAACCCTAACCCTAACCCTTGGAAACTGGAGAAGTCATTATAAGTTGCATTTTCAGTTGAATTTGGGGAAACCACTTGACGCATTCGTTGTGTTGAAATATTTCAATTGCTTTTGTTTGATTTGTTCATTACAAACAGCTGAAAGTCTGTCAATTTTGACAATAAACTCGATTTGCAAAGGGGGTTGAATAATTTTGATTGCAACTGTAGATATAAGTGCATGTATCTAAAAGTAAGGTAAAAGTCACTTGACAAGTATACTTGGACATGCCAGTATATCAACACAAATTCTTATTTACAGTGGCAGCCTGGCAAGCAGCAAAGCCACTTGAGGGGATTGAACGAGAAACAGTTGAAGAAAATACTCAAGGTGAAAAGGGAAGATGAAAAATGATACATCATCACTGTACAGTAGTTATTTCTGTTTGGTTAAAGTTAAAGAATTCTTGCAGTGTTTCTATATTGAACAACCACCACAATACCAGAAAACGGTTGATAGCTTGGATTTGTTAGTATGTCTAGGGATCCCATTATATTCTCTGTTTCAGTGACTGTATACTTGTGAGGTTGGCTTTTCCTCTGTGTTGATAGTTCTATGTGTGTAAGTGTTGACTGCCTATGTGCTTACCAAAGCCTCTGTTTCTCTTTCAGTCCATCATGGAGCAGTTTAACCCCTGCTTGAGGAACTTTGTAGCTATGGGAAAGACGTACGAGAAGGCTCTTTCTAGTGAGTACATCGTCACCAATTTTCTATTATCCAATCACATGTTTTCTCTCTCAGGTATTCGTCCAGCTCACTTGCTTGGTCAGTTGCATGCGTACAAGCTGAAACCGTAAAGGGACTGGTGAGCATACAGTATACAGTACACACTCTTTGGCTTGCTGAATTCTTGGTAAGCTTCAAGAATTCAAAGCTTATTTTTGGATATAAGGACGCAATGTTGTTTATATGTTGTAAATGTACTGTATGTTAAAATATGTCTTATTGTCTGTGGGGACTTCGGCTTCCTCTGTTGTACTGATTACGTCATGAAATGTTCCACGTCAAAATCCATCTGCACCCCCTGGCATCCCTCTCACCCATGCATGGCTTCATTAACCATCGCGTCAGTTTGTCTGATGGACTCCATATTTTTGTTTTGGTTTGTATAAGTGGACGTCAGGTTGCACATGGACAAGACACAGTCATAGTGATGCAGGCTTCGCAATGTTGTGTCCTGGGAAACAGGGAAGGCAAAGTGGAACATGGAGCAGGCAGAAATAGGCCAGGCTGGTATGTGAGCGTTAGCACAGTCTCATAGAAGGAAGAAAATGGAACAGTGCACTTGAGTATCCAGGACAAGCTTGGCTGAAACCTGCAAGAAGTACAAGGACAAGCAGTTTTTTTTTTTTTTTTATATCAGGTCATTCCAGATGTATTTCTTGTTAGTGTATACCACAGGGGGTGTATCACGTAAATCATAGCATAATCACAGCATAAATCTGCCATAGCATAATTGTCTACAATAATAATCCTTAATAATTAAAAAGTCAAGCTCAGCTTGTAAAGTATTTACTGTTAGAAATAACTGCAAACCCAGTGGACTCAGTAGTTATGATATGAATTTAAATGAAAAGTTTTGATTTACAGTACTGTGCAAAAGATATAGGCACGCATTTTTTTTAGTACAAACTTTGTTATAGATTTGTTATTTCATGACTTCTACATTATCAATACAAAAAAAAACATTTTAGATTCCCAAACATTAGTTTTCTATCACAAAATAAATGTTGTAGTAAAATCTTTGTATGTCAGTAAAGAAAGCAGCATATTAAGTGGTAAGAGACACTTTTCAGACAAAAAAAAAAACACAATGAAGGCTGCTGGGTTTTGCTGCAAAAATAAGAAGCAAGTGCGACAGTCAAAGTCTCCAGAAGAACCGTGTCTGGTTCCGCAAGATGCTCAATAAAACTTACATCTCATTTCCTTATAAAACTGCACTAATTGTACCGGAGACTACTATTTTATTTTATTTTTTGTCACACCAAATATTTACTTTGTTTCATTTACTGTTTACTGCTCTGTATGGAATTTATTTTTTAATGAAGAAACATTTAATTTCATTATTTTTGAAGGCATCTTTGCATCTACAGCATTTCTTTGCATGTGCCTAAAACTTTTGCACAGTACTGTAATTTATAATGAACACTATGTACCCAATTTAGTTAAAATCTAGTTTGTGGAAATGCACTACACTTCACCTAGCAGCTGTAGAAAATAACTGTGTGTGTGTGTGTGTGTATGTGTGTGTATACTCAAGCAGCCTGATGAGTTAAAAATAGTCCTGAAGCCCAGAGTGGGAATTGCTTTCCATCATGCCAGCCCTGCCTGGGCCAGTGCCACTGTGGGTTGAAGGATCTCTTCACTGGAATAGTAAATATAGCAAATCTCCCAGACTGAGAACAGAAATCCTGTACCAATTCACCAGTGCAGATGGGCTTTCTGAATATTTTTAAAAGACTGAAAAGAATGTCATGTAAATCAGTGTCTCCATGGGTCCAAATGGGATAATTGGGAATTTAATGAGGTTTTCCAGATGTTTTTATACCCGTTCCATCTCATCTGCTAATTTTCTGAGTTTTCTTTTATTAATCAGGCTGATCTGTGAAGGGCAGTGGGTTTTCAGCCCCAGGACTGAAGCAGATTCATTATGAATCACTGTTTTAGATTTTATCTGAGCCACTTTGCACAATAGATCTGAGCATAGTATAGTTGCTGGTTGCTTTGATTTGAGCAGCTACCATTAACCCTTTGTGCTTTTGCATCTGGCATTGTGACTAAGGGATATGGTACAAATGTTGTAAATCATTGGACGTAGTGTGGTTAAAATGATATGGGAGACTGAAGTGGTCCTGGTGGTCGCATTGTTTAACCCCTTTTAAACCAGTTCATTTGCTTTTGGCAAAAGTCACGCCACTGTGAGCTCTGTTCATATTTCTTTTTTCTTTTCCCCAGAGCCCCCTCCCTAGCACGCTCTTCACCACATAGGCTTTCCATTTGGAGTAATGGAGCAACAAAGCCCCCCAGTTTTCAGCCCCTAATCTCCCCTTAAACAGGAAATGCTTGTCATGGCCTTCCATCAGTGCTGGATGATGAGTCTGTAGTCTGTACCTGACTGAATCAGGAGCTTGCGTGCACTACATCCACCTCTTCCACTCGCCATTTCATGTTGCGCTGTAGATTATGCTGCGCTGCAGAAGCTTTCATTAGTGTCCGAGACACTGTGAGGTCTGAGTTGGAGATATTTTTTCATGATTTTCTGAACTATTATTGCCAATTAGGTCAGAGTGTATCTTCTTCTGCCCTAGCTAAAATAAACTCCTTCTTATGAGTTCAGACTGTATGTCTGCTAAGCTGCTGTGTTCTTCTGGCTGCTTACTACAGGTGAGACTCGGTGCTCATTTGTGGCAGGACTGCACAGATTGGCATTTCATATTCCTGCATTTTGTGCATCGCAGCCCAATCCCAAGCCGCGCCTATCCATCATGGAATATACCGTAGATCTTTAGGTTTTCCCCACACCTGTCCCAATAGGTTAAGGAAGCCATTAAGGATGTAGGGATGCCCGAGGGTCATAGAGATCTAGAACATTCCCGTTTCTGATGTCCCAAATGCTTCCATGTTTTCAGGTGTGACATTTGCAGCAAAAGGCTACTTCGACGCCCTGGTCCGGATGGGTGAACTGGCCAGCGAGAGTCACGGCTCTAAGGACCTTGGTGAGTTATAGACCATAGCTGCAGTGCCCCATGCAGTGCCCAGGACTTTGCAAAAGACTCCAACAGCGTTCATTTTGGGGATTGTCTGAAAATGTCTGATGCATAATTCATAGTGTGGCCATCTTAAAACTCAAGTACAAACACGGTAAACTAAGTAAGCACAAAAACCTTGCATCCTTTTTCGCGCTGCCTGCTATTCTGTTTTATCCAGAAGGCATGTTTGTAAGTGATTACCACAAAAGTCATGCCTTTCATGCATATAGGTTTACTTTACATCAGATGAGTGAGAACATTATTTTTCCTTGATTGAAATCTCAACATAGAAAATATTGATTGTTTTGAAATGACATGTATTTTATATGATTGCAATATTTTGATGTCCATAGCCCTGTACTTCACACAATAACTAATGACGGGCAAGCCGAAGACCTACAGTATACAAGATTTACTGTATGAGAATTTGAGAACGCATAATGCAATGTTTATGCTTTAAAGTTGTCTTGAATATCTTATAATGATATAGTTGAAATGCAGAATCCTGTCAGCAGTCATACATTATGTCCTGTATCTCAATAACAGTGTGCTTACTGAAGAAAAAATAAGTCATTTTTAGAGACCTCTACTGCCTGTCAAAGGCATTTACAATATTGCAACCTTTCTCACAACTACCCCAGGAGTGGGGCTGGGGTTGAGTTCTGTTCTAGGTGAGGGTGGGGCTAATTTTTCAGTCAGGAAGTGTAAATAGATGGCAATATTGCAAATCACAGTTTCACAGTGTTTTTGAAATTATACATGTATATTATCAGTCTAGGCACACTCTCAGATATTGCTAACTGCACCTTTAAAGCAATAACAATCATGGCATCCTTTATTGTACGACTCTCGTACGCTGGTCCATAACAGTGCAGTATTTGTAATTTGTATAATTCTTAAGTCTCCAGTACAATTTATAGGGAAGGAACATGGATTGTATAGTGATGTACTGGATGCTATAACTTTGAGGTTTATAAATGAACAGAGATGAAACTTGCATTAGGTTGCTTCAAGGTCCAGTAGCTTTTGGTCACTGAGTAAATTGGCTTTCGGCAGCTTTCAGCACTGTATCTGTTGATATCAGGGCAAAGATTCACACGGTGTGATGGAGTTGTGTGGAAGCGCTGCAGTGCCAGCTCTCTTCATCCTGCTTCTTAAAGCAAATCTAATTCTGATACTAAATCTCATTGGAAAAAGAAAGGGGAGTGGGAGCTCCTTTCTGACTGTATTATTCATTGCAGAGGCTTTGTCAGACCTCTTATAGGTCACAGTAGCGTCAGCTTTCATTTTGTGTCAGGTTGTATTTCTGTTAATGTTTATTTAGTACACTTTACCATTATTGGAAATTTTGTCTTTACCTCTAGTGATGACATCAGCTGAGATTTTTTATTAATGGAGTCAGGCAGGTGTTTGTTTTTTTTCTTTTTAAAGAAAACCTCCAGCAAAAATTGTTTTTCAGTAGTATAGATTCAGTATAGGTTATAAATGTGTGTTGTTCGGTAGTATAGATTCAGTACAGGTTCACAAGTGTGTGTTGTTCAGTAGTATAGATTTAGTATAGGTTCAGAAATGTGTGTTATTCAGTATTATGGATTCAGTATAGATTTCAAAATGTGTGTTATTCAGTAGTATGGATTCAGTATAGATTTAGAAATGTGTGTTATTCAGTAGTATGGATTCGGTATAGATTCAGAAATATGTTATTCAGTAGTATGGATTCAGTATACATTCAGAAATGTGTGTTATTCAGTAGTATGGATTCAGTATAGATTCAGAAATATGTTATTCAGTAGTATGGATTCAGTATAGATGTAGAAATTTGTGTTATTCAGTAGTATGGATTCTGTTTAGATTCAGAAATGTGTGTTATTCAGTAGTATGGATTCAGCATAGATGCAGAAATGTAATATTCAGTAGTATGGATTCAGTATAGGTTCACAAGTGTGTGTTGTTCAGTAGTATAGGTTCAGTGTAGACTCACAAGTGGCTGCTAAAGGTTTAGTAGGTTCTCGACAGTTTGATATTCAGTGGTATAGTTTCAGTATAGGTTCACAAAACTGTTTTGTTCAGTAACATACATTCAATATACTTATCTCCCCAAAATTTAATTATTCAGTAGTATAGGTTCACAGAAGTGTTTTTCAGTAGTATAAGATTCAATATAGGTTTACAAAAGTGTGTTGTTCAGTTGTATAGATGGATATATAGATGAACTATATGTTCACAAGTTATCCTGTAGTATTTGTTCAGTATAGGTTCCCAGATTGTGTTTTCAGTAGTATTTGTTCAGTATGCATTCATAAAACTTGTGTTTTTCAGTAGTAAAGGTTTATTATAGGTTCAAAAAGTATGTTTCAGTAGTGTAGGCAGGAATCAGTCTCAGCGCGCGTATGTGTGTGTCTGTGTGTGTGTGCGTGTGCGTGTGTGTGGACAGAATGTTTCACATCTCCTAAATGCAGCTGCTCTTTCTCACACTCTCTAAGAAAATGTGTCTACTGGCCACACCCTTCTCTTTCTGTTCTTCACGCATCACTTCTCTTGTTTGCTGTTTTGCCCTACGGTAGATATCTTTGGATGCTACCTGTATTAATGTCTTGCAAAAAACATTTTCTATTCTTCTTTTACCTTCAAGTAAGATGAAGAAATTGAAGAAGTATAAGGTGGGACACAATCCCAGAGTATAATCAGCAAATAATGCACTTAAGCGTGTTATTAGAGCTTATGCACAGAAATTCTCTGATCCAGAAGGGTGGGTGATTTTGAGAGGCTGTTAAAAACCAGAGTGTGTATGTAGCAAATGTCTGAGTTGGTGTCAAGGACTGCGAAAAAGCCTGAATAATCGTGCAACCAGGCTGTGTGTGTGTGTGTGCGTATACAGTATGTGTGTGTCTTAATGTGTGTACAAACTGCATTGACCGGAGAATTAATTACAATTATGGAAAATGAATTACAAAGCGCTCTACATGTCACATTATTGATGAATCTTGTCAACCTCTAAAGCCATAAGCTGTGAATTTCAGTTATCGACTCCTCCGTCCTCACATTCTGAAACGTGTGATGCCACTCCCCTCACACACACCTTCTCTTTTTATCTTTGCTGCTATATAAAACCAACTATATCTCCTGGTATAAGATGGGGATGTTGATTAATTCTCTATAACAGAAGCTCTGACAATAGTACCAGGTGCAAGGCAAATCACAGTTTTATATTAATGTGCTCATTCGAATATGTTATCGTTTCTATAATCGCAATTAATTCAACAGGAAAATGGATGGATGGATGAATGGATGGATGGAAAGACATGCGTAATTGTTGATATGCTGAAGGGGTCTGTTTTGGAGGACTTTGCACTTTTGGGTACCTGTCAAGCTGTGACTAGTGTTTTTAAAAAAAATTTTTAATTATTAATGTCAACAGAGAAAAAGAGACGTTGATGAGGGAAGCTGCTTTGTGACAATGTCTACTGTTAAAAGTGCTGCATAAATAAATCGAATTGAATTGAAGTTCTACCCTCAGATCGGCCACTGCTGACTCGTGAGGAAACGAGCATCAGCTCTGTGTAATTAAAATATCTACATGTGAGTCAGAAAGTGTCACATAGGGAACTGGTTTCTAGGGAGAGAAGGTGAAACTGTGGTGAGAGGTATTGCAGATTGAGCAGTACTTGAGAATGATGTGAAAGTAGGACCAAAAAAAAAAAAGCATAATGGTGTAGACTGCGCTTGCAAAATGGCATGAAAAATGTGGTGCCCTAGCCATCCTAAGCGACTCTGGCAAGGTGTCAAGTTCCTGCATTATGCAGACGAATCCATTACTCTTGTTAATGTGTACTGCATCAGCTGTACGGATCAAGAGGTCGCTATAAACGACTGTTGTGAATAATACTTCGGACTCTGCAAGATAACCAATACATCTTTTATCTGTAAAACAAAAAACAAAACCCACCAGTGTATGTGTCAGGATTCCCTTACATAAGTAGTTATGGAGAAACCTTGACGGGTAAAACTGACAGTCTCATTAGTTGGTGTCATCTCCCTGTCCCTTGTGTAACCTCGCTGTGTGAAAGGAGTTGCGTGGAGCTCCGGCGCTCAACACCCGTGCACGCATGCAAGAACGTAGCCTTCCCGAGGATAACGCTGCTCTAAAAATAGAGCACACACGCCTTAGTACACTCTGTTCTGCTGCAGAGAAAGGCAAACTGTGGAAAGAGAGTGTAAGAGCGAGCAATAGCGCTGTCCTAAAATGGCTTTTTGGTGATGTCAGTGTTGCCAGAACCAGCCTCCACTGTCTGCCTCCTGCTCACCGCATGAGTGTGTGGGATACTAAGCAGCTTCCGGTTTCTTCCTGCCCAAATATGGTCAACATCCTGGGTACTGACTGTGCTTTATAGAGGTTGAGCTGTGAATGCTGCACTAGCACAGCCTCCTCTGAATTATAGATGATATGGTGATATTTTCTGTGCAAACATTTCAACAAGCTGATATTAATTCCATCTCAAAATAGACTCCGCGCTTTTGCTGTCAGGAAGCAACTTGAGAGCCTTGAGCTAATGAATGGCTGCAAAACAAAGGTGTAATTAAAAACCTTAATCAGCGGTTTACATACAATAACAAGATAAAGGGAATGGAAGTTAGTCCAAATTTAGACCTTCAGCAACCATTTAGCCTTTTTTTACACAGACGCATTAACATGTCCTAGTAGTTATTGTATTTGTCATTGTCAACATTTCTTCAAGCCATTAATTGCTGAGACGTCCACCAGTATGGAGGCTGTGCATTAAACGCTCCAAAAATCTCTACTTCTCACCTGGTCGCTGTTTAATTAGAAGTTTTATGTTTTGTTTGTGAGTAACCTGGATTTCATTTCACTTCTTCTGCTCTGGCTGAGTTTCATGCCTCGCAGGTGGCCATGTTTTGAAGCACCAGCTTCCTCGTTAGAAATATTTCACATGAAGTAGGCTTAGCCTAATGGATCGGTCTTTTGAGTCATACAGAGAGTTTGAAATGATTCAAGTTTCTAGATCAGGAAGAAAGTACTGTATACACACAAACATATGATTTATTTTTGTGACGAATTGATCTATTTATCCTGAGCTCGGTTTATTGTCTGTGTGTCGTTTCTGTGCGTGTTCTTCCTGTATTTGTGGGTCTCGCACCCTTAAATTGACCCTAGGTGTGAATGAGTGTGTGAATGTGCGTGCGCATGATGTCTTGGGATGGACTGGCATCCCATCCAGGGCGTACTCCTGCCTCACACTCAGTGTTCCCAGGTTTGGATCTGGATCAGCTGCAACTCTGACCAGGATAAAGCACTTAAATGTACACTACATGCACCTTTTTAGGTAAAAGATACGTTAGATGCTAAAGGTTTCGAAATGTGTACCCTTGAGGATAGCACACCAGTGGCAAGGAAACGTACAGTTTAGTACCCATTTTTCTGAGTGCTTATGTTAAATAATAATAAATAACACTATACCCAACACTAACTCTTACCCTACCATCAGTAAGCAAAAAGGAACACTCCTGGCTCTTCTAATGTTTTGGGGGAAAAAAATAAGAAAATAACTTCACAGGTTCCAATTATCATGTATTTTTGTCATCAGCATAATCAACATGATCCCCTCTCCACTAAAAGATGCATTTAAGATTTTTCCTCACAGCGTAATGCAGTAAGTTAATGCTAATTTCTTTACTAGCATGCAATGAAACTGTAACAAAGACTTTTACCACTACACTACAAAATAGTGTTGTATGTACATCAGCCATTCTGTTTTCCTATCACTATTTACAGTACATGCATCTATAGTGTCCTATGTGTACAACCCAGTGGTATCATGTTTTTCTAAAAAGACACGTGCTTGATAACTTGGAACCTATGAAGGTATTTTGCAGATGCCACCTTTAATTGTCTCTATGATAAAATATTGTATGTGCTTGTAAATTGCTAAACAGGAAAATGTTATCTTATTCTTCCCTTGCCTCTCTGGATAAAGAGTATAGGATAAAAACAAGAAAGTAGACCTCAAGACACAATCCATAATGTTCTCCCTTTGCACACATATAAATGAAGTCGTTTAGAGATGCAGGTCTCCAGCCAGCATTCGGTTGGTTATTTTTAAGGAGCAGGTGAGTGTGTGTTGGGGGAATTTTCCAGATAAGAATGAGATGTTAAAATCACAACTTTTCGAATAGAGGTGCTGCTGAACATCTTTTCACCTCGAAAGGAATCGAGTGGATATGCAGAACAGTGTGTTAACACCAGACTGACACTTCTCTTAGCTGACAGCTTGATGCTTACCTTCCTTTTTAGCAGAGATACAGATGTGGAAAGACAGTCTATAGTTTTCTTCTCACTGTAAGGGAGTGGGAAGCTCGGACAACTGCTTAGTGTTTTCTTACACTCATTTTGTCTTACCCCCTTAGAGTAATAGTGTCTTAGCTTTCAGGCCCTTCACGCTTGTATACGGCAAACAGTTCAGACCTAAAAGGATGTTGATGCACCGTATCAACGTTAACTTTCAAGAAAAGAACAGGATAACTTTAATATAGTGGAATCGTCAGTTTTTTTTATAAGATGCTTTATTAGTTTCTAGAATATTTGCCCAAGAGGCTTTAGAGAAATCCAGATTCAGGACCTGTAATAAGGTAGCTGAGTGTAAGAGTGAGAAATAAACTTTTCCTGAGATAATAAAAGAGAGATATTTTGAAAGAAAGTCAAATGCTCTAGGTAGTAATAATAGAAATAAGAATAATTGTAATATTGATCATTCTAGACAGGTAAAAAAAAAATAACATTCCAAAAAAGTCACTAAAGTTTATGGTGGAAAAATGAGTAAAGAGCAAATGAGAGGTCCCATTAACTACAGAACAGCTTTCATGGTGCCCAAAATTAATTACATGCCTAACTATCCATCAGTTTTCATTGTCATACCCCCTTACCAGTTAGTGCGAGTGCTACCGCAGTCATCAATCTCTATTGTGGCTCTAACAGCTGCTCATTAATGATAAAACCCCTTTCTGTCATCCATTCTCTTTAATCAACGTATACCACAGCACTGCTGAATTCCCAAATCTGACTGGCTGCAAAGCAATCCCAGGTTTATATTAATGCACTCATTCTTTTAAAGTATATGATTGTTTCTATAATTATCTATATAACAGATAAATCAAAGGGATGAACACTATGATGGACACTCCACATAATCGAAGACTAATAATAAAAAGATATAAAAATGTGCTATTATTGAAGAAAGAATACAATAAAGTGATAACAGGAACTAAATTCTCTCACACACTAAATGTAATTGTTCCACAACATTAAATGTCATTATAACCTGATAAAAGGTATAATGTGCCATTCTTTAATAAAATTTAATAATCGTTGGCAAATTGTTGTGATATAAGAGGAATAAAACCTATTTAAACAGTTTGAAAATAGCTCATTCCGCAGGTGTTACATTTCAAACGTATGTAGCCTCGTGATTGTGCAAACTATTTGTAATTTATTCTATTATGCATCACATCATCTTCGGTTGTGTAATTCTAAAAGAAAGCATCAAAAATTGCTCCATGTGACATCATGGATTGGACACAACTTTCTCCCTATAAAGAAAAAAAGAAAAAGTAATTAGACCTGCACAATTGTATTGCTTTGTAAAAATAATAATAATAATAATAATAATAATAATAATAATAATAATAGTAATAAAGCTTTAAGAGATCAAGCAGACAGACCTGTTTTGCATCAAGAGCCTTAAAATGAGATGCCAGCTTACAGCTAGCACAGGTACACCTGTCCCACTATAAAAAAAAAAATAAAATAAATAAAAAAAAAGTATGAGTATGAATGCGATTATGGCTTCGGTTTGGTAATAAGGTGCTTATGCTTATCACTAGCATCTGTGTGCGGCATCATTCTTATACTGTCGACTTTTATTACCTCCAGCAAGGTCACAGCAGTTGAGGAAGGATGTAAAGTAGTGAAATTCAGAGGGATAAGTAGAAAAAAGGTGGGGGAAATCAAGATTGAGCCAAAGTATGAGCAAGTGCATAGAATGATAACAGGAAAACAAGAGTGAGGTGCAAAATATAGAAGAAAGGGCAGGAAATAGTTGCATTATACAGCAGTGAAACCCTAAATACCTGTGCGAGAGGGTGAGAAAGATTAAAGCAGACACGTTCATTCATTTTCAGCTGATGAAAAACTCACTCTCTGTCAGTAATGAGGCTCTCAATTTCTTTTTCCAACTCAGCAGGATCATTATAGGAGGTCATAGGTCAGGTCAACCCCCTGTAGTTACGCCTCTACTATCCACCTTTTCTTATATTAATGATGCTATACTAAAGGTTAGATTACATTACATGCTAATCAACACTAGTTATTTTTAGTAGTAAGATTTTTATCAGGGCTTTTGAGCATTAGTGTCTCTGTAGCTGCCGACAGTCAGCGTCTGGGCTGTTTAAGGGCCGCAACTGTCTGAGAGTTTGTTCTATTTTAAGGATGTTTAAATCTTAGACTTTGAGAATGGTGTCTCTTTGTATGAAAGCCATACCAGCCCATCACATGAGTGTCTGTTAGCATAGAACACTAGCATTAGCCTTCATTCTCTTGGGTTAGTAGCTGTTGTGTGATGGGGAAAAGTGGATGTATTGGATTTTTCAGTGGCTACGTTGGGGGGGGGGGGGATGGTGTACATAATAATAATAATAATAATAATAATAATAATAATAATAATAAAAAAACATTCCAGTTACTTGTAATCTTACCGGTTAGACGTTGCTCCATGGATTCATTTCTGTTCATAGATTTTATCAGACCAATGGAGAAACTTTTGAACACTGATTATCTTATGTGACTTAATGAGTCCTTAAACTATAGAGTTTGGTTTTTGCCAGTTTGCTGGATCTTTAGCCATGTTTAGCAAGTGAACAAAAATAAATGAATCTTTGGAAGACAGCTGAACTACAGTGGCGTCCATGAAGCATAGACAAGGGCTCGATCATTTTTCAGTTTATAACTGTAGTGGAACTTACCACTATTCTCAAAGTTATTATAATTGTATTATATATGTGGTCCATGGAATGTTTTCACAGTTAAAGAGGTCCCTGGCTGAAAAAATGTTTGAGAACTCCAGAACTGGACCACTCTTGTTATTTCTGGTTAAGCCTGGTTCACGTCCCTTTTATTGGGTCTTTTTCTTTCTTCACAAATACTTACAAGCTCTGTACAAGGGACAGGCATTTTGAATAGCGGAATTCTTTTCGACGGCCTCTTGCAGGCCTCCAAAGAAGTACAGTCCACATTCCTTCGCTGCAGAACAAAGGACCTGCAGCCATTTATCCCTGGCTCAAAGCCTGGCCACCGCTATTGGCTTTAATTGCTCAGATTTTAATTGCTCCAACCCTTTAAGCCCAAATAACAATATGCTGAAGGCCCCATAAGCCTCTGCTGTGTGATCAGTGCTGATTATCAGTAAGCGGATTAGAGCGCAAGTGGATGGAGGGAAGGAGGAGCAGGTGGAGTGGAATTAGATCAAGCATGGTGCTGACTAAAAACAGGATATTGGAGTGTGCTGCTTTGGAGATGAAGGCAGCCAGGGCAAGGTCAATGGACAAAGGTACACAAGGTTGCATATCTTCTGTCCCTCTGATTTTGGTGTGTGCGCGTGTGTGTGTGGTTAACCGGGGGCGGAGAGGTTGAAATAGAGAATTAAACTTGAAAGCCTTTAATCTCCTCTCCACCAGCACAAACTCTAGGAATGATGGTACTCATGAGCACAGTAAGTCACAAACACACATGATGATAAAGTCTCTTCCAGCTTCAGCCAATTTGGTGATTTGTATTAGCCTTAATCCAATTGGTTAGCTTGAGTCTCAGAGGTCCACGAGGTGATCGATACCCTTTGGGGAACAATATAATGCTCAATTGAATTGGCGTACCTCATTTGTTAACTGATCTAAATTCGGCTTTGTTGTTATTGTGATCAGAGTTAGGAGACAGATAAAAAAAACTTGCTCCTAATGGCATGCCATTTTAGGCACCACCTGATTGTGTATAGGACAAAGATGGATTTGAAGAATGGTCACATAATGACATTACTGTATCACTTGTATTTGCTTTGTAGTTCTTAATACACAACAGTCAAAATGTCTACAACTCTACAATAATAATTCATGACTCAGACATATGAATCCCAGTTTTAGGGTCATCCTGAGTTCAGCTTCCTGTCTATGTGTTGTGTCACATGTTTTCCTGTCCATGTGGGTTGCCTCTACATAATCTAATTTCCTCCAACTTCCTAAAAACATACCTGTAGTTGCTCTAATTTGCCCCTATGTTTGAAAGCAGGGTGTATTCCTACCTTAGTGTTAGCAGGATCGGCTCTGGATCCAGTGCGGCCCTGATAAAACGTTTACTGCAGAAAGAGCTAGATATAATTGAAAGAGCTCTCAAAACTTGTACATTCTCACTTCCATAAGTTCAGAAATACATAAGTGGCTTTTCGTCCAGTGCTTTTGCCCTACCAGTGGCAACAGAGCAACACTCTGCTTTGTTTATGTTTTGTTTTTGTTTTTTAAACAAACAAAAAAAATAAATTCCCATATATATAACAATGTCAGTAAATAAACAGCATATGTTGGTTTAATCAGTATTATTACCATACTTTATTAATAAATACGTTAATAGACATAAGTTGCATGCCTTACAGGAATTTAAATGTATCCATTCTATAATATGTGTGTGAGGCAGATGACTAAAAAAACCTTTAAAATTTTTTGTTGTGAATTGAATACATAAGCTGTTTTTCATAGCCAGTGATGAACACTAAGCTCCGCTGTACTTCATCTGCGAATAACACACACACACACACACACACACACACACACACACACACACACACACACACACACGCACACACTGCCTAAGATTTATTCTGAGCTTTAGAGCTGATTAGATGAGAGCTGATAGTACAATGAGGCTGAGAACAGGATTTGACCTGGTGTAAATAATGAAAGGACACATAGGGTCATCCTTTATGAAACCCACTGTGTACACAATATTCAGAAAGATCTAGACCTTAGTCCAAACCTCCTATTATTGTGTCTGTTAGGAGACCTGAGCAAATAGATAGAGGATGGCCGATAGAAAGGTGTGTGAGTGTACAACTCTGAGCATCTCAACCTACTCTTATTTTTTACATTAGTCAGTAGCACGGCTGTCTCATTGATCTGTTTGACAAAGCGGTTTGGAAATGGACCAAACAGATGGCAGTAGGTAGAAGTGCATTGATCTACATTGCTGTGTGACGTATCCACTGCATTAGGACTCAGACAACACACATACACATACACCTACACCCACACCCACACCCATACACCCCCCTCTCCGCCCCACAAACACACAGGCAAGTAACACCGAACACTGTGACTCAATCTGGAACTGGAGGTAGAGAGATATGAAGCCAATGTTCATGTTGTGCATTAGTGTGAATGGGTGTGTATGTGTGTGTAAGTGTGTTTGTGCATGTAAACCATCAGTGGCCATGTATGTGAGCACCTTGTCGTGTAAGGAACATGGTGTGCGTACTAATGGCTGTTTCTTAACAAAATAGTGTTGGACTGGCCAAAACCTGGTTAATACAGACTCAGACAGGGATCAGAATATCACCTCGGGAAGATAGCTCAACGCTGCTTAATGCCATTTCTCTAACATGATGACATGATCACGATCCTATACATTCTCCCCAGTGATATTCAACGTAGTTAGTCACGGGTGCTGAATCAAATATGTTACAACTGGATTAGTGCAACTTCAACTGATTTTATTAATATTCATATGTATGTTAATTTAATATGTATTACTGTATTTTTAAAGGTTCTCAATCTCTCAAGATTTAGGCATACACGCTTAGAAAAAAGGTCCTCAGATGTCCCTTTGGTAGAACTCTTAATGGTTCTATGTAGAACCATATAACAGAGGAGATTCCTTTTCAGGAAGTAGAACTAATTTAGAAAACTGGATTTGTTAACCATCCAAAGTAACACGTATATCCAAAGAGTGTATATGTGTGGTGGACTGGGAAAACCCGTCACACGGTGACATTGACATTTTCCTTTATATATACAGTAGTTCTGAAAACTACAGGCCATGAGCCGAAATATTTTTCTCTTTTGCATGTTTTTCAACCACAAGTGAAGTTCTAGCATTTTAAAAATCTGGGTGCATTTAAATATTGCGTTCTGACTTTGGTACAGGAGCATCACAGGCATTTTAATAGCCGATATTTAATTCCACACTGAATTGATTAATGTCTATGTCATGTAGCCATCCAACAACTTGATCAAAGCCTGACATTCACACTTAGCTAGCAAGACATCTTCAGGCTGAGCAAATATGTTATACTGATTCCTTACACAATATGATCTTTGCAGGAAAACAGCCTTAATGACAAGATTACAGTGAACGTTCATTGAATAAAACCATTTCCATGTTGTTTTGGTGACATATATTTACTGTTTCATAAAGCCAAGGTGTTAAAGTTTGTTCTAGGTTAATATATATATATATATATATATATATATATATATATATATATATATATATATATATATATATATATATTTATATATATATACACAGTACTGTGAAAAAGTCTTATGCACCCTGGTTTTTTTGTGTACAAACTTTGTTATATATTTCTAAACTTTGTTTGATGACTTCCACATTATCAAGCCAGTATAAAACCTTTTAAAATTTCCGAGCATTAGTTTTCTAGAACAAAATTAAATGTTACAGATTAAATGTTGCAAAATAAAATATTTATATATCTGTAAAGAAAATAACATATTATGTAAGAGACCACTTTTCAGACAAAAAACATAATGAAGGCTGCTGGGTTTTGCTGGAAAAATAAGAAGCAAGCGCGACAATTAAAGAAGGCTGTGAAAAATTGTGTTTATTGTTTAAACTTTTGATCTTTTGTTCAAAATAATTCACAAAAATAATCTGCTCTCATGGATATCAAACAATTGCAAACAAACCACAGGTTTATACAAAAAATCGTCTTTGTTAAATATAGGTGTGCAACAATTATTGGCACCCTTTTAGTCAATACTTTGTGCTACCTCCCTTTGCCAAGATAACAGCTCTGAGTCTTCTCCTATAATGCCTGATGAAGTTGGACAATACATGGAAAGGGATCTGAGACCATTCCTCCATACAGAATCTCTCCAGATCCTTCACATTTCAAGGTCCACACTGGTGGGCTCTCCTCTTCAGTTCACCCCACAAGTTTTCCATGGGTTTTGTATGTCTGGAAAACTGAAGACACTTGAATTTGTTTTTGGATGAGAGTAGAGGTTTTTTTCTTGAAACCCTTCCAAACAACTTGTGGTGATGTAGGTGACTTCGGATTGTAGTTTTGGAGACTTTCTGACCCCAAGACACAACTTCTGCAGCTCTCCAGCTGTGATCCCTGGAAATTTTTTGGCCACTCGAACCATCCTCTTCACAGTGTGTTGAGACAATATAAACACACGTCCAATTCCAGGTTGATTCATGACATTTCCAGTTGACTGGAACTTCTTAATTATTACCCTGATGGTGGAAATGGACGTTTTCAATGTTTGTAGTATTTTCTTATAGCCGCTTCCCATTTTGTGAAGCTCAACAACCTTTTGCTGCACATCACAGCTATATTCCTTGGTCTATCCCATTGTTATGAATGACTCAGGGAATTTGGCCTATGTGTTACCTCATATTTATACTTTTTTTTTGACAGACAATTATTTTTTTCCCTCTTTGGAAGTTTGCATGAATTCAGCCACTTTGGCACGTGATGATGGGTTTTCCCTGACCACCTCGCATATATGTTTTTTTGATCATGTCATTAATCTGATATGAAATTTGATTATATATTAATAAAGTTGTCAGAAACGGTATGCCTGCAAATCATAACCAAATCACAATCGCTAACCTCGAGATCTTGCACATGTATTTCCAAATTTGAAATCAGTCACATCAGCTTTATTGTGATTTTCCTGGATGTGTAATGGTTTGAAAAGAGCAGTTGTAGAAGGAGACAATATCTGTGTTGGATCCCTCTCTGGTCCATATTAATGCAGGTTTGGCTGTATTTATGAGGGAAACAGGCTGGGGAGATGCGTGTCGGTATTCAGTGTGTCTGTTGTATTCTCCCTGGGAAATATTTTATCTCCTTCATAGTGTCCCCAGGTGTACTGCTGTACTGTTCTTCTGTTTTTTTTTCCTCAAACCAGCTCTTTTGTTCTTTCTGTTTTACAATGCGCTGGATAATCAGAAGAAGCTGCGTGTAGGTACCCTGCATACCTCACACACCGAGACCACACACCTCCTGGCTGCATGAATTGTTGTCATATAGCTGTGTTGCTTTATGACTAATGATCACATTATGCAATGTGCTGGTGATTATTAATGTGCTGCACCTGCTTTGTTTATTTATTCCAGCTACTGCAATAAGCTTTTGTTGCTGTGATTTTCATATATGTTCTGATTTCATTATCTGGTATGTGCTTAATGAAAGACCTGTTCACTGCTGTCTGTCTTTTATTTTTCATCTATATTTTCTTCATCAATCAGTCTCTCTCTACCTCCTTTTCTCGTCTCTCTTTTTATATTTGTGTCACACAGCTTATATTGTTTATGTGGACCCACATGATTTTACTGCATGTAGATAGTACAGGATGTGTAACATATTTAGGGCTTTAACATATTCTCTCTCTCTCTCTCTCTCTCTCTCTCTCTCTCTCTCTCTCTCTCTCTCTCTCCCTCTCTCCCTCTCCCTCTCTTTCTCTCTCTCATAGGGGATGTACTCTTTCAGATGGCTGAAGTCCACAGACAGATTCAGATGCAGTTGGAAGACATGGTGTGTATCATTGTGAAAAGTAATTTCTTTTGACATGAGCGGTGTATGGAATAAAAGCATATTATTATTATTATTAGTAGTAGTAGTAGTAGTAGTAGTAGTAGTAGTATTTGCCTAAGAAATAAAACATTATTGGGCATGCTGTTATGGGAAAATAATCAACAAAAGGGTAGTATGTGACCCCAAAGTTGACTAATTTCCAATAACAGTATGCCACAAAGTGTTTTACTCCTTATATGCCACAGAAATTTGCAGACATGAACATTTTGTTGTTGTTTATTGATGAACACATTGCACTTTTTATCCATTTATCATTACATTTAATGTCATGGAAAGTCAGTGAAACAAGTTCCTGTTATGACTTCCATAGTAGTTATAGTAGCAAGAAATGATTTTTAAGTGACAAAATAATTTTACAGAGAAATCTGAAGAAATTTTCGAGATGGAAAACTTGCATTAGAGACTCCTTACAAAAATGCTAAATAAGCATGTCTTCACTGAGAACATGGTTATATCAAGTTGTTAATATTATTAATAGAAATGTGTACTGTAATTTGCCTTGCATCCAGAACTACAACTTCTGACGTCTGATCAGATTCAAGCATTCAACTGCACTGTGAAGTAAACACCATTAAATACCCCAAATAGTTCTAATTCCTATTCTTTTATTTTGACCTTATCTGGAGGCTTTCATTTGGCTCAGCAGTGGCGAAAGAAAGGGTGTGCCGACTCAAAATGTCACCTGAACAATGGTGCCTGTCTATAGCATTATCCACCCTGAGGCTAAAAGATATTGGGGGCTTTCCTGCTCAGTGTCACGTGCTGACACAGGGTAAACAAACACCATACTCTGTTTCATCCTTAACTAAAAGGATAACATTGAGAAAGAGGAGATCCTGCAGGACTCTGACATACCTTTTACTCAGGTTAAACCTTCTCAAAGTGTGTGCTTTTACCAGCTGTGTTATATCTGCATTCTCATAGAGCTGGCCTTATCGCTGTAAAGTAGCTGCTGATGTAGCTAAGCCCAGCTGATATGGTTGGAGTTTAGTATTGAAGCTTAGATTGAGTGGTGCTTGAGTGGCTGTCTGCATAAACAAGCATTTTAAGCTTGAGTATAGATGCCTAGGTGAGAAGATCATGAGTGTGAATTCTGATGATGCTCTCCAAGTCTGGCAAGAAGGATGTCTGTTCATTTTTCCTAGAATGATGCTAACCAATTGTAGGTGTTTAAACTGTATTTCCAGCACTAGACTCAGTTCCATGACTGTGTCACTGCTGTGCTGGGAATGAGCCAATACCCAAAATATATTGGGTCAGTTTTAGTCCTTTTCTCATTGATGGACAGGATAAACAAGGACTTAGAAATTGTGAAAAGCAGCACATGGGCTATAGTAGCTCTAACTACAAAGTCTATGGAAGGTTAAAAATATGGAAGGTTTACCTGCTAAAATAGTCCGTGAGTCTAGATGTACACAGACAGGTGAGGAATTAAAGGAAAACCAGTGGCTCTGTTAGGCTTTGGGGGCTATTTATTTATCTAGCCAGTATGGGTGGATTCACTTATCCCCTTAGAGTGAAGAGTCACTACAAATCAATACAAAGTTCTCTGTATCACAGTTATCCTTTGATGAAACATTTCTGTCCTTATGGGAGTGGTCTCTTCCAGAGTGACTCTGCCCCATCCACAGGGCTCACTGAATGGTTTGATGAGGATGAAAATGATGTAAATTATATGCTAAGATAATTAGCACATGTTAGACTTGTAGCTCTCTTCACCATCATGATCAAAATACCAACGGAGTGAATATCTTTTGGAAGAATGATGTTCATCCTTCCAGTACAGTTCCAGAGATGTGTAGAATCTCTGCCAAGGAGCACTGAAGCTGTTGTAGCAGCTTTGTAGACTTAATGTTGAAATTCCCTTATTTTTTTTTGGTTATCCATTTGTGTGTCAGACAAGAGAGAGAGAGAGAGGTAGCAATGCCATTACCTCATATATGTACTGCATGCTTTTGTCTCTTAGCTGAAATCCTTCCACAATGAGCTCCTGACAGAACTGGAGAAGAAGGTCGAGCTGGATGCACGCTACTTAAATGTAGGTAACGAATCCACACTCAGAGATGCTGTTGAATTAATATTCTTCTTAAATTTGTTCAAACTAATTCCAAAGTTGCAGTGAACTTTCTCACACTTCAGTTATTTATATAGCTTTTAGAAACAAAACATATTTTCCACACTTCTTTTTTATTTTTTATTTTTTTTACCACTTGCTTATAATTATATATCCTAGTATGTTGGATTTAATGATGTTCTCTTACTTCTGAATTCACCCTGAATTATTTCATATCTGGTGTGTGCTTTCACAATGTAACACAAACTTTATTTTCAGCAAACTGATTAATAAGGCTGTGTATTATATGAGTATTATAATGTGCAGCGCACTTAATGGCAGTCTGCGTGTTAGTGTAACAGCCCTCTTGAGCATTTCTCAGCAAGGAGACTGCATTCAGGGATTCTGTTGATAGTTAAAGAGAGACTAATGCATTTACAGTTTATTCTCCATTGCTCAGGATTAGTTTTCCGTGGTATTCTCCTGGATCTCCTAAATTACAAGTATTTAATCAAATATTCACAGTCCAAATTTAAAGCCCAATTTACACCACACAGGGAAAAAAAACTGCTCATAAATAAACACTATAAGAGCTTATTAAGCAGTGCATAAACATCTTCATAAAGCATATCTCAAAGGAAAACTGCTCTACACTTTTCCCATCAACGTTTGTCTAACATTCAGTAATGGAGGCAGAATTATGATTTCTTGTATTGCATCGAATCGAAAAGGGTACTTCTGGGAATTTGAACAAGTCTGCAGAGATTTACATTTCTGATTCTTTCCCCTTATTAAAACCCTTATGTTTTGTGTGATAATCTCTTAGTATAGCAGAGTCTAAATGAACGTAAAACGGTGCCTGAGGCATCTTTACTGAAGTCTTAAGGACTTATAGTATTACAGCAAAATTCTGACCCCAGTTCTTGTGCACATCTGACCCTAAACCTTGGCAACGAATCACTGATCAATACATAATGGTGTATAATGAAAATATTTAACCTTGCTTTAATACATTTTCATGGCACTGACACTAAATAAAGAAAATAAAGAGAATGTCAGGATTCAGTGAGAAGTGGCAGAAAGCTCTGCAGGTGGAGAGCAAAGGAGACAAAGAGCCACATCTAAAACACAAATGCTGTCTGAAGCAAGGAGTTTTTGGGTGATAGAAAGTGGGCAAAGGTGAGCAAGTAAGCTTTCCATAAAGCGCATAAAACCATAAATGCACTTTCACATTCTGAACATTTGGTTAAAACTAGCACTAGACTAAACTATGTTAGTCACTGTGACATTTAAACACATTTCTTTTTCTTTTGATTTGAGTACTAGGCTTTAAAGTCTTCATGAAATCAAAATTTGAAAAAAAAAAAAAGTTTTGTGACTTTTAGTATGAATATATTAGTCTTAAGGTCATCTATAAGCTAGTGTGCTCCAAAACAATGACCAAATTCTCATTTAGAAGATTCATGCATTCAAAATGTACAGTCTCTCTGTACCACCAATATGGATTAACAATTTTGATGACATCATTCTGCACTTCAGCTTTTCATCAGATTTTCTGTCCAATCAAATGCTCTCTAGAATCAAAAGTGTCCTGCCCCCGACAGTTGTAAGTTTCCTGGCTGTGAGGTAAGCTACAGTAAACAGTATTTTCTACAGTATTTAAAAAGAGGGAGGAGCCAATTGATATGTCCATCCCTGACTTCCTGCTTCAGTGGAAATTACGTCAAAACGTCAAATAATGCTACGCATTTCAAGGCACTTCAGAGGGACTTTAAGCACTTCCTAAAAAAAATCACATCAGAGAAAACCCTATGCTGTTTGCACTAAAATTATTTTAAAAAGTTACTCAATTTAGTGTCAGAAATAATCTTACCAGCCAAGTAACACTTCACTTAGAAAGAATTTGACTTCAAAGTTTCTCCTTTAACAAAGACTAAATAGAATAAAGTAGAATTAAACTGGTACAAGGAAAGGGTGAATACTAGAATAAAATAAAATATATATTTCCGCAGTGCACTGATTTGTGTAAATGATGTTTGTCCAATACGTTATTGAGCAGGGCTACAGCTCAGGGGAAGAAACTGCGTCTATGTCTGGAGGTTTTTATTATCGTGGTTTGCAATCAGTATCTCACCCTTGTCGGAAGTGTTTGAAAAAGTGTGAGAGCAGGATGAGAGGGGTCAGAGACATAGCTGTTATTTTTTATTGTGCATACACAAAAGGTTTGTTAGGACCTTAACCTTTTATCAAAAAGGTCGTTGTGGTTTTGTCCCTCAGGCCGCTTTGAAAAAATACCAGATGGAGCACCGGAGCAAAGGAGAAAGTCTGGAGAAGTGCCAGGCGGAGCTGAAGAAACTGCGACGGAAAAGCCAGCAAGGCAGCAAGAGCGCATCCAAGTATAGAGATAATGAGATGCAGGTAAGAATGAAAATAGTCAATCCAGCTTTAAAGGGCTTTTCCAAAAAAGCTGAATGAGCGAGGTTTGAACGCATTGGCCTCTTTGGGCCTCTCAGCTGGATTTGTACTTGTGGCATGGCTGTGTTTATTCTCTTAAGGCCACTTTATAGCATATGTCAGTATTGCTTTGAATAGATTTCTCAGTTGATCTTGGGCTATGCTGGTGCAAAACATTTGTTACGGTTGAAAGACACCCCACCTACTTAATCTACTTCGGGAACAAAATGTTCTTGCAGATTTACAATGGAAACTGAGTTATCACTTTGGTTATCAGCATCATCCACATCAATCGCTGTCTCATCATCTGAGGTAAAAATCATTCACAGCATTTAGACATGCCTCATTATCATCATCTCTTCACTCACGTGTTAACTGTTCATGCTAACATTGGTGTGGAAATAATCCCTGATTAATTAATTACCATCTGTACAGTGGTGTGAGCATGTTTCTACAAAGTGACTTGATTAGACTTATGTCTGTTTTGCTATGGCGTGTAGCCATCCAGAAAGTTGTTCAAAGCCTGATATTGTCTGTGTGAGGAATTCACTAGTGGGATTTCTAATTTTGACAAATTAATTTGGTCAAACCCTGATTTTTTTTTCTTCATCATTTTTGGCTGTTGTCCCGGAAATACATCTACAGCGACCTTTGACCGTATAACACACAAGCAAGAGTGCTGTTATACTAAATATAAGCACTCTTGGAACGCCTCTTGTCCAGTCAAATTAGTGGACTAGAGCTAACTGTTGTATAACTACTGTATATATTCCAGCCCACTCCCCTAGCTGTTTTATTGAAGAGCAGGGCCCACTCTGCTTATGTAGGTTTGTGGCTTTGTCTAACTACAACTTGTTTGGCATGAACGCCTCTCACCAGAGAGGAGTAATTGTGTTGAGCTGTGGGTTACACTTACCTGGGGTCTGTTCTGCCCTAACAGTAGGTGGGCTACTAATGATACCGTGGAGGCGCACTGCTTTTTAAATGTCTGAGTGTGACGTGTAAATGGTGTGGGTTGTTTGGGCTTGTTGAAGCACTCCACAGGTGTCATGTTATAAAAGAATGGAGGTGAAAGGAGGAGGTGGTTTAATGTGGTTTGCCAAGTAGCCCTCAGGTTTATATGTAGTGCGATTTCAGGGGAATGAAATCTGAGCTTTTTTGCAACCTCAGTTGAGACTGAGTGAATACAGGAAGAGAGAAGGTGTACATATAGGTGTATGTAGTCAGAGAGCACAGCCAGATCTGCTCTCTTGACTCCCAGACATGGACGGCATGGACGATTAGTTGGCACCCTGTCCCGGGTGTCCCCTGCCTTGTGCCCCAAGTTCCCTGGGAGAGGCTCCAGGCTCCCCGTGACCCTCTGTAGGATAAGCAGGATGGAAGATAGATGGAATTTGTGGCATACGACATGGTATTCATGGTACTCTGCTAGGCTCATGGCTTAGATCAAAACACAACTTTTATTTTTTGTTTTGTTTTATTTTGTATATTGCGATCGGTCTGCTTTTTAAAAAAAATAAATTGTAAATAGCTTTCTACAGACTGCTAAGTGATGGTACCCAGCAGCTTACCTAAATGACCTGACTGATTGTGTTATGTGATCTAACTAGATTTAAGCACAGAATTGACTTTTGGCACAATCTATTCCTGTTAGCTAAAAGATGATGTTTATTTACATCTGTAATGGGATAGCCTTTAACTCAGGGCCTAAAATGTCTGCATAATGATACACAGGTGTATTAAGAGCATGTGGAAGTATTCACACTAAGAATATTGTAGCTTGGTTCTACTTCATAACAAGCTTAGCTGTGACTACAGGTTTGGATCGCCGCTGAAGGCCAAAGTTGCGACTCTGGTATCAGGAGTTTGTGCAGTGTGTATAAAGTAATTACTAAGTGATCTTTGGACTTGAGTCCAACAGCAGTACAGCTATGTGCGATGCAGAGCTTTAGCAAATCAATATCTGGAGCTGCCAGGTCTCTGCAACGGCTCCTTGGTTTTCAGAAAACTCAGCTATTTTTAGCTGAGTAGCAGGTGAGAACCTCTAGGTATTTCCTCTGGTAGAACCCGTGTGTGTGTGTCTGTGTGTGTGTGTGTGACCCTTATGGACTTGCACAGACATTTTCTGTAGTTCATGTCTCCCTGGTTCATGTTTTCTTTCAGCTTGCTGTATGTCGCTTGCAGATGAGTGCTTACATCTGCACTGAATAATTCAAGTGTGTATGTGTGTGTGTGTGTGTGTGTGTGTGTGTGTGTGTGTGTGTGTGTGTATGTTCTGGTCACTGCTCTGTGTGAAATCAGTGTATGAATTTTACATGGCAGTGCTGCTAGTCCCTGCTGTGCGTCATGCTGCAGATGAGATCAGCTGGCCATATTAAAGCCTGTGCTACATTAAAGCCTGTGTGAACCTGACACACACACACACACACACACACACACACACACACACACACACACACAATTTTGTCTTATTATACTTGTGAGGACCATATATTGACATAATTATTAATTCTGTGCTACACCTAAATCTAACCCCCAACCACCCACCCCCAACCAAAAAACACACAAACAAAAGCTCATTTTTTGCTTAAAAATGTCCCCACAAGGTCAAAACTGTGCGAAATTCCTATACTTGTTGGGACATTTGGTCCAGACAAAGATTTCAGACAAAAAAGATTTTAGGCAACTACATCCTTACATCTACCCCATCCTCTTCCTGTGCAGACCATCATAACAGTAGAATAAATCTGCATCTCATTGCAGGTTATTAGAGTTTATGGCAAGTGTTCAATATTCATGGAGATTTGTTTAATCTAATAATCTAATGAGATTAATTTAACAAAAAATGAATAAATAAGAATAGCATTATTGTTTCATTATATAATTATACTAACGACATTTGCAGTCAGATTAGAATTTTATCATGTGACTAGCCTTGGAGTGTGATAGTGAGAGAGAGAGAGAGCGAGAGCACGAGAGGGAGCGCGAGAGCGCACATTACTCTTGTGTAATAACTGAAAGACACTGATATGAGCCCCAGAGACTCTCATCCCAACTCGGTTATCTGTAAGAAATGAGCTTGAGGCACATTAATCAAAATGTTTTCAGTATAAGTGCATGTATATTATCATCGCAGGATAAAAAGCAGACCTAGATTCAGAGCCTAAGGATCAGATTTTACAGAGGATTTAAGTCCTTTATAGTTGCTGTGTGCTTACTTAAAAAAAAAAATCACATCTGAACACTCAAATTGATCATGTATGTCAGAGGTCTTGGATCATCATCCACATAACTGTCTATATTAAAAGGTAACTATTTTTCAAGAGCTAAAATGCTACATCAGCATTCCTTATCTTGTAAAGTATTTGCTGAGTTTCACTTTATCATCCAACACACTAACTTCCTTTCACACTTCTCTGAAAATGTGTCTGTCAGAGCCCTGTATACTGTGATGTTTATTATTAAATGGTACAAACAAACATTTTTAATTAATCAGTTATCAACACCTCAAAATTGTAAAAATAAATAAATAAATACATTTTTTAACTCATTTCCAAGAATACATTATTAAATACCATTATACTGAAATCATTCATTCGTTTTCACTAAGCACTGGATCACACTCCACTGGCAATCAATTATTGTGATGCCATAGATTTGACTCAGATTATAACACAGGTTCTATCTATCCATCCATCCATTTTCAGAGTGGCTGGCAGGCCAACAGAGGCAGTTAGCTAGTCTAATTCAAATTAATCTGTAGTTACAGATCTGAAATCAGAGGTTTTTTTGTTGTTGTTGTTTTTTTTTTTTACTGAACTTTGGGAACATGCTTGTTTTGTGTGATAACTGGTAGGTTCATCACCTGCTTCTTGAAAACTTATGGATGCCTGGTGCATTCCTGAATCACACTGAGGTTACATCTACATGGGGGTTACAGTGAGTTCTTTTCAGGGCTCAAAAGCCTCTTTACAAAGCAACAGTAAAGTTAATATTATAGCTCATGGTGAGGTGTACCCACTGTGTACATCCCAAGCCCCACCACTCCAATCACCACACCTCTCACTGGAAAAAGAACAAAGAGAAGAAACAATGACAATAACATTAGTGACAACAACTGCAACAGGGTTTAAAAACTGGATAAAACCTTCTAAAATCAATCTCAGTTGCTTAAGACCAGTTTTAATAACTGCCAGTAATCAAACATATTTCTTTCTGTGCAACTAATGATAAAGTTGGCCACCAATATTAGCTTTTAATGGTCTGCTCTATTTTGGACCAGAGCTTTGAAAAACTCTGTTGCAGTCAGTTAGTGGAAAGGATGTGGACCCAGCATAAAACTTAATAAAACTAAATCCTTTACTGCCTTCTCGACTCCTCCTCTATATTATTTTTGGCCATCTCGTCCTAGTTCTGCTTCTTCGCTATGTTTTTTGCGCTGTACTAGTTAGCCTCTCGCTGTTATTTTGAGTTGGTGTTCTGCAGTAATGGAGATGTGTGTGTGTGTGTGTGTGTGTGTGTGTGTGTGTGTATATATTTATATATACAATAAACAGTTGCAAGCAAAATTATTCAACCCCCATTGCAAATCAGGTTCGAGTCACTCACTGTGATTGGCAGCTCCCTAGTGGTGTCTGAAAGTCAGGCAGTTTGACCTGAGTTCTTCTGTCTAGACTTGCATACTCATACAGCAGTACTGACAAGGTGTGAAAGGCTTATATTAATGTACCTTAATATAACTGCATGTTAACTTGAAACAGGTACTCATTTTCTTTTGTCATGTATTTCTTATGTTAATCAGATCCAGGCTTACTGACTTGACAGCACTCCATGACCTCACTTTAACAGCCACATTGGATTATCCTAACCAAGTGTTAGATGCAGGATACAGTGGATGTGAACATCACCCACAGTACAGTACTGCATTGGAGGCAAATGATTTGCAGTGTAGGGAGGAACATCAGTGTTTGGTTATAAATTGCTAGTCATAAAGTAGAGCTGCCCTTAGTGCTTTTGCTGACTTCTCTGTCTGTGTCTACTTATTACTGACTTAAGAAAATGGGCTTGGTTTATTTTAAACTGTACAAAATGTCAGGATGAAACAGTATCCCGACTGGCATGTGCCTGCTCTATTGTGTAAATAAGTACCATGACGTCTTCTGCATTGTGGCACAGCCATGTGTGGAAATTCCTTGAAGTGCTATGACATCAATATCTTATCCCAGAGCAGTACTCCTTAACACAAATGAGAACCCAAGGTTTTATTCGAGTTCACCCCAAACTTTTTGCTGTGTTTTACCATTACATACCTACATTCTGAATGTATAGCCTATGTTGAATATGGGAGTGAATATAAATGATTAAATTTACGATCTCCTAGCACTTAGGGAGTCTAATGGTGATGACCATGATCTTGGACTATTTTTAATAACCTTGATGAGCTCAGCTATATTCATTAACACTTGGCAGGTGGGAATCACAATATTCCACACACTAGTACCTGTACTCGGTGTAAGTGTCATCCTGGCTCAGGATGAGTCTTACACCTGGCTGAGGTCAGGTTTGTGTATGTGTGTGTGTCTGTGTCGATGTGGGTATGTGTTGCTGGAATACACCGACCTCTGTGGCGCTGTGTCCTTGTTGTTGAAGGACATAGAAGCTATGGCCAACAGAGTAGCAGGGCGTTTGGCATTACATCAGACAGCCATTTTCTGTTGACTAAAAACACAAGACAAAATGGCACTACACTGTATCTTCATTGTGAGTTTGCATACATGTACATATTTAGTAATAAAGATCAACTGGCAAATGTTTTCAACATACAGAAGAGTCCAAAAGTCTGAATTCATGTCCATAACCTGCTTTATTTACTCAATTATGAAGACCAAGGCCCAATTATTCATAGCTAGTACAGTTCAAATAATGTTGGTTCTTAATGTCCGTTGTAGACATCATAATCCTCATACAGCATCAAACTCACTGACTCATAAACATTTAAAAACATATTAAATGTTTTTTAACCATTAAAATGAAATATAGGGCATAATGTACTTTACCGTACCTATACTACCAGTAACAGTCTTTTACTGGGGGGGGGAGACCCAGTATACCCAAAATAGACTAGATAAAATAGTCCCCAGTAGTGATGTTAAACTTTTGGACCCTACTGTACATTTGACCTTTATGTCCAGTGAACATATCAGTGCAACTTAATCTCTTCCTTTTTTTTTTTGGGGGGGGGGGGGTCATCTGATACTCAGCCAAGCTCACTGAATGCATCCATTGCCAGCTTTGCAGCTCATTCAGCTTCAGAATGCTTTATTTGGCGCACTCACATTGCCAGGTAGCATCAAGCTTACATGAGTGTTGTTCAAAGTGTGAGCTTTCTCTCAGCCTGTCTTGAGAGAAGGCTTCAGGCCAGGCTTGGCTGTCTCACACCGCCTCACACCGCCTTCCCTGTCATTCAGTATGTGGAGACCATCAGTAGCAGGCAGAGTGAGCTGGACAGCCACATCGCAGAGGGCTACATAAATGCCCTGACAGAGGAGAGGAGAAGGTACTGCTTCCTGGTGGACCGCCAATGTGCCATAGCCAAGAGCACCAGCACTTACCACACAAAGGTGAGGATCGTTCAGTCAATCCATCTGCTTTCATCACATCATGCTTCTGCTTTATGAATCAGAGAGGGGGCGAACCAGCAGTCATTGAGCCTTAAAATTTAGGTTGCTTGAAAAAATACAATAGGGTCCACTACCAAGTCTGATATGAACAATTTCTTCATTCTTTACTATTGTAAAGCATTTCTATCAAAGTAGTTTAGTAAACAGTAGTAGATAATAGTAGATACTTTTGACTGAAAGCAGAGTTGATGACAATGAATTGATTAATGATGGAATAAAATAGTTCTTGGTAGTAGACACTATTGCACGTGGTAAAAGCCCATGAATATACTTTACATTATTCCTCACCATGTTTAAAGCTTATTAATGAATGTGTGGAGGTCTGAGAAATCCCACTAGATGTTGCTATGGCTGAATTCTGTAAAATAGCTAAAGGTTTAGGTCAAACTTAGACTTGGACTAAGAAATCATATATATATATATATATATATATATATATATATATATATATATATATATATGTATGTTTGTAGTTTTCAGAACTATATTTTGTAGAAAATATTGAAATTTTACCATGTGAAGGGTATTCCCAGGCCACCACACTTGTAAGTTAAATATCCTCCTATGTCATACAGTAATCTCCTACCAATACTACTAATCTATTTTGCTTACTAACATTATCATACTATGGTAAACTACACTTAATAAAGAAGTACACTCATTGATTAGCTGTTTCAGCCCTAAGAATTCCCTCTCTTTACCATCTTATAAAGCAGCATGCTGCTAATTATGTGAAAATGTCTGCTTTACAATGGTCTGCATATGTGAAGTTTTCTTTGTACATGAAATTTTGACAGATGGCTACATTATCACAATGAAACTAGTTTCCCTGAGCACTTCAATAGCTTCTGAGTTCCATTCCTGGACTTGCCTACCTTGCGCGTGAGATTTAATTAAACACTCGGTAGAGCAGATGAATAGACATGGGCCAGTGCCAATGTGCTATGAGCCGCATGCATTGTGTTATACAGACTGTGTGTGAATAGAGGTGAGCTATAGAATAGAGGGGACTCCGGTCTTGTATGGATGAATGAATTTCTATCCTCTGTTCTGTATGTGGCCCACGCTGCTGTATCACTGATAGACAGGGTGGTGGGAAGGAAAGCATATGTAGGGGGAAAATCGAGGAGACGGAGAGGAAGTGAGGCCTACTTCTGCAAGAACATAACAGCCAACAGTAAACCCTATAGATGAGAGAGTGAAAGAGTGCAGATGAATGCGTAGGAAGGCTCAAACTGGTTTGATGAAGACTTTACTGTGTTTGACTGAGATGAAGTTGAACATAATTGTTGTGTAGGAGGATGAAAAGTTGGGTAGAAAATGGGGACACATCCCAACCTCTTTATTCCCTTCCTAGACAGGGAGAAATTAAGAAAGGGAAAATGGGAGAGAATACTAATGACTATGAGTCTGTTGATGAAAATGGATTAATACACACACACACACACATACACATACACACACATACACACACCTACCTTTGGTCTCTGTGTACAAGTCCCATTAGAAAAAAGTTCAGGAAAATCTCAGGAACAGAGTAGTGCTAAAGGAACAGACCTTCTTCCCACAGAGACACCATCATCTCTGGATCTCCACACCGTCGCCCACGGCTAGCACACTCAGACTACTGGGTTGTTAATCATCGTCTGCCACCAAGGCCAACCAAGCAAATAAAGGGTACAGCACGAAGGCTTTCTCCTGATGAGACATGACTTAGAAGTGTGTTTGAGACACAACTCTTTTTTTCATAATACAAACTTTAAAATGTATAATTAGGAAAGAGCTAATTCATATGTATCGAACAATATGGATTAATAAACTAAGTAACAAATACCCATATTTAAAGCTCTTATTTACATCTATATTTATGTCTATAAAGCTGTGTGTGTCTTTATACCACAGCACTGGTGAATTCTTGAATCTGATTTGTCAGAAGATGTTGATTCATTTTCTAAAACAGCAGCTCTGAAAATGACAACAGGAACTAACTTGTGGATGTTTCACAACATTATACACCGATCAGCCATAACTTTAAAGCCACTGACAGGTGAAGTGAATAATACCGATTATCTTGTTACAAAAGGCACCTGTTAAAAGGTGGGATATATTCGAACAGTCAGTTCTCAAAGTTGATGTGTTGGAAGCAGGAAAAATGGGCAAGCGTAAGGATCAGAGTGACTTTGAAAAGGGACAAATTGTGATGGCTAGACGACTGGATCAGAAAATCTCCAAAACAGCAGGTTTTGTGGGGGTGTTCCCGGTATGCAGTGGTTAGTACCTACCAAAAGTGGTCCAAGGAATGACAACCAGTGAACTGGTGACAGGGTCATGGGCACCCAAGGCTCGTTGATGTGCATGGGGAGTGAAGAGTAGCCCGTCTAGTCAGATCCCATATGGAGCTGCTGTAGCACAAATTGCTGAAAAATTTAATGCTGGCTATGATAGAAAAGTGTCAGAACACACAGTGCATCCCAGCCGGAGGAGACAGCGCAATGCTCTAGGCAATGTTCTGCTGGGAAACCTTGGGTTCTGGCATTCATGTGGATGTTACTTTGACACATACAACCTACTTAAACATTGTTGCAGACCAAGAACACCCCTTCATGGCAACGGTATTCCCTAATTGCCCAAGACATTCTTATGAAAAAGACATAGCCAAAAAGATATAATACATGAAGGCATTTTCATGCTACACAATGCATTATCACAGTGTTCATGTTTGCTAGCAAAACAGTAGTACTGCATTTTAAAAATATACATTTATATCTTCTAAAATAAATTATTTAACATGAAATCGGAAAGAAAGTAAAGCACTCCATACAAACATATGTTTTAATGTTAATTCAGCTACCTTATTGTAATTAACAATTTATCTGTAAATTATTCATCATTGCAAACAAAATTGTAACATTTATGTTGAAATTTAAGGGGTTGATCAATTACTTCTTAATGGGCCGTATTTATGACGACAGGCTTAAGCATTATTCAGAAGTTACGTGAGCATTTGAGTAAAACAGAGGCATGTCTCAGGTACATGTGATTCATTTTATCATCCACAAAAAAAGTTTTAATCAGAGACTTTTTTTTTTTAATAGATGCAATTCTGAACTACACTTACTTGATGTGAGATGAATGCTCAGTCAGCTTATCCTTCAAACTGTCAGCATGTTTTCTTTACAGGACAGGACATCACATCACAGTAACCAAACCACTGGCATTATTTTATTACTTCATCAACTCAAAATAGCGAATTAAATGCATGATATAATCACCTACATCCCTATATGATTTTGATTTAGTATCTTGTGGCCACATTAAGTTGTGTGCACAATTAACTGTCAGCCACTATGTTGAAAAAGATAATAAATAAATCAACAAATAAAATGCAAAAAGGATAGATCGGGCTCAATCCAGTGCTATTTTATTAACTGCTGTATAATGAGGGTGGAAGACATATTGTTAAATTAAACCAAATGTACATGTGATATTACACTTAGCACTGTTCATACCTCAATCTACTGACAATATGTTTGTTTAAATCTGGCAGTCCTGAGGTGTAAATGATGGCAATTTGCATAATCTGAATGGCGAGCCCAAAAAATTGACCTGTCTAGCCCATCTCCAAATATGCATAACTTTCCCCATGTAAATATTGGGCATAAGTCACCAGCTGTGCGTATGACCGTTAATGAAAACAGTGAAGTCCATCAGTGCTGGAAAAGATTTATATCTATGATATCTGTATTGTGATCAAACTTTATGACAGACTTTCTCCCCAAATAGGCTTTTAGACTGATGGTACTCTATGTCCCTGACCTAGTGAACTAGTATAAGGATGTGTTTTGATAGAGACTACAAAACACTTCTGTACGTTGCTCTGGATAAAGATGTCAGCTAAATGTCATAAATGTAACTGTAAACATTAGCATCGCCAACTCGTACTTCTCCCTCCTTGTCCTTGCACATTTGTTCTCAAAACACACACAAATGGCCATTAGTGCCCTAGTCAGGTTGGTCACGATGCCCTCTGCAGGTGCCCATGTGGGTGCCAGGCTGGCAGCGTGGGTGATAATTGCCTCAGCAGGGGAACCTTTCGAGTGTGACTCAGAGAAAGGAGTATGTAGGTGGTCTCTCTCTGTTTCTCTGTCTGTTTATCTGTCTGCCTGTCAATATTTCTTTCACCTTCTCTCTCTATAGGTCTTGATAATTTATTCTCTGCTCTCTACCTTTTTAATTTCTCAACCAGAACTGAATATACTATAAATGAATAAATGGAGGAATATATAAATCAGCAGTTAAAAAAAAAGACCATGCAAGGATCGATAAGGATTAATGTATATTTTGACAAATGCCCTGGAAAATTTGGCCACTTCCTGTTCATATCTGTATTTGTATCCATTGGATCCAATGAACACAATTTATTCATTCCAAATAATGTATTGTTATTCAGGTTTCATCCCTAATGTGTAGCAGTGTAAATTGAGGGGGTGGGATTGGTTTGTGCGTAGGAAAAGGTTTGTCAGTGATTCCACTGCAATTTTGACTCACTTTACAGGCGGTAGAGGACGCCAAACATTACAAACTGCTTTTTTAAAGGGGCGGCAGCTGCAAAATGTTGGCAGTGCGCTTAGATACTGTACCATCTGACTGGACAGGCATTGTCATTCCCGTCCATGCACTGTACACAAAGATGGCATTAATTAAATGTCCTTGCTCTATGGGTAACCTGTAAAAATCCAGTTTTCTTTCCTTTCTGCAGCGTAGGCAAGTTTGTGCTCCTGAGCTCTGAGTTTCTTGTCTCAATGCCCAGTTGGGACCTAGAGCCAAGAATAGTGTGGGGTAATGCGGTGATATCTGGCCCTGTGTGTGTGTGTGTGTGTGTGTGTGTGTGTGTGTGTGTGTGTGTGTGTGTGTGTGTGTGTGTGTGTGTGTGTGTGTGTGTGTGTGTGTGTGTGTGTGTGTGTGTGTGTGTGTGTGTGTGTGTGTGTGTGTGTGTGTGTGTGTGTGTGTGTGTCTGTGTATGGGAGGGAAGGTGGAGTGGGAACAGACAAAGCAGGTCTTAAGGTGTAAGATTGATGTTTCATTGCTTTAAAGTAGCACAGCAAAGAGCAAAGCCTCCGTGTTTTAGAGGAGTATAATAGAGTGGTGAAGAGGGATCACTCTATCACTCTCTCTGTATCACAGACTCTAATCAATGTGGATTTAAGTGCGCTTGCACTTTACTTGAGGTGTGTGTGTGTGTGTGTGTGTGTGTGTAGAAAGACCTTTTGGTCTTTGGTAAAGTTTCCTTTACTGAAGCTATACTTTCTATAATATTGGCTATATATTTTGTGATTGTACCCAGCCATCTGTATGTATCTTTACACAATTCATTTAGACTCATGTCTTCCACTAGTTGATAGCTCTGTTAAAATTGAAAATATTTGTGTGTGTGTGCTCAGGGTAAAGACCTGCTGATGCAGAAGATCCCGATGTGGCAGCAGGCATGTTCTGACCCCCATAAACTCCCAGACCGAGCTGTTCACCTTGCACAGCAGATGAGCTCAGGGGGAACACTGGGTACAGGACAACAGCATGCCTCTAAATCTAATTTGGTGATCTCAGATCCCATACCAGGAGCCAAACCTTTACCTGTTTCACCTGAACTGGCTGCTCTCATGGGCAACCAACAGGTGAGTGAAGGATATGGCTCAAATTGGTTAAGGCCAGCTTAGCTCCATTTCACATGGTTTTTAGAGCTTTCAAGTTTTTTGGGTTTTTTTTTTTTTTTTCTTTTAAGGAAAAAAAAAGAGACATATCGCGCTAACCAGTGATCCTCAGTTTGTCAATGCGGAGAATGTCTTTACATCATTAAACCAGTGAATACATTTTTAGAAAGTACACTTAATAACTCCTGCTGCCTGGTGCGATGGTCACTTTATGGTTTTGTATACTAAAAGGTTTTCATCCATCTTTGTTGTTGATATTGGAGGGACAGTTTTCGTTTATGTTTACTCTGGTATGTTGCACAATAGCCGAATCATAATCATCATCTTACTTAAAGATGTGAAAACTGCATACGTTTTATCATTTATAATGTACTATAGCCTCGTACCTAAGAACTGCTGCTGTGATCATAAGAATATTCATAATGAATATCCGTGCAACATAAATATTGAGAATTCAGTCTGTCTGAACTCAGGTTGATTGGGTTCTGTGATGATATAGTATATGTGCAACTTCATTTATTCATATATTCATGTATTATATTCATGTATTCATTTGTTTGTTTGTTCGTTTGTTCATTCATCTACAGTAAGTGCTTTATTCTGGTCAGGGTTGCGGTGGATTCAGAGCCTATCCCTGGAACACTGGGTGTGAGGCTAGAATACATTTTGAATAGGATACCAGTCCTCACATCTAGAGGCAATTTAGTGTACCCAATCCACCTGCCAACACGTTTTTGGGAGGTGAGAGGAGGCCAGAGAACCCAAGGGAAATGCTATCCACTGCGCCTACGCAAAACTTTCAAGGCCTTAATGTGTAGCTCAAGTGGTTTAGAGGCAACTTAATTAAATATTGAAATCATAACTTTTACCCAGTTTAACTGAAACAGCCATGGGGATCCATTCTGTTTCTTTCCTTCTTTTTTTCCTTCAATAGTAGTGATATTAAAAGACTAACCCTGGAGCTTCATTCATAGTGGGTTATTACAAAAGAGAAAATGTACTCCCTTTTCAGTGTATATGCACCATGCTTAAATCTGACAGTTTCAGCCTACAGCAGTTTTCCTGCATAAATTAGGAATACTGTTCTATGTTGTAGTGTAATGATTTTATGGACAAGTCGTTAATACAAGATACGGTACGCTTAGGTTCGTTTGGAGGGATTGAGAAAAGGCTATACAGCTACTAATCAGTGGTACATGAATTAGTGCATTTTCTTGAGAAGGCTATATAGAACTTACGGGTAACTTCACAGCAGGGTATTTTGAGCAGAAAGAACAGAAACACTGGGTTGTTTGAAAAGACTAACAGTTCTGGAGAAGTGTACTATTTCAGAGGAAATCTGTTTATTTGCTGATGTCAGCGAACCTGAAACCAGGAGGAAGCTATTGAATAAGAGTAATTCTGATTGTAATAAAGGGCTCCGTAATGACCTGGCACATTTCTGCTGCCTCCCCAGAGGATGATGGGAATGGAAAGTGTTCCAATGTTGAATGGAACATCTGGGGCACATGGAGAGGACTACCAGCACTGGATGGATAGCCAAGCTGCACAGGCCAAATCGGCTTCAACACAGGTCCACCGGCAAAGCGGTGAGATCTACTCTAACACACTGCCTGTCCGCAAAGTGGCACCAACCAAGAGCAAGAGCACTGTGGGTAAGCACATGTAGCCTTTAGAGAAACAGTGACTTTTTTTTTTTTGGGGAAAATTATTATCCTTGTTATACACACACTAAAGGGAGGGGCTTTAGCTTACTTCAGCCATTAGATATACCTTAAACTGGATGGAATATGGACAAGGACAGATGTTGTTTCCTGGTAAAAGTAGGTGACTTGCTGGAGCAATCCTTCCTTTTCTCCCTCTCTCTATATTAGAAGACAGTGTCTCTTGCACTCTGGCGATATGAGTCCAAACATGCTTAATGAAAACAGGCCAGAACTGGAGGGAATAGAAAGGACAGGCTTTAAAAAGCCAGGAAAATGGGTGAAGGACACAGCTGGTGTCTGGTGGTATTTTCAAGTGCTTTAAAAGCAAAGTTCTGGAGGAAAACAGTTGACATGCAATGTATAGTCAAGTGAAAAAATAAGTACACCTCTATTATCCTATATCCTAAGAACTGTTTCAAAGAGGATCAAATCTTTAGTTGTCCAAATATGTCAAAAAAGCCAACAATTTCCATGGGGTGTATTATATGACTATATAGAAATTCTGTGGCCCAGTTTGTTCCTACAAATGTATGAAATATAGAACACCTCTATATCATAGTTAAATACTATAGTGAACATTTGCTTTATCATCCTGTTTTGATTAGTTTTGCCCACTTCAGCCATCCCCTTTGCCTTTGTTTTGATCATTCATGCCTCTGACTGTTACTAGACCACCAACTCTTTAACCTTTGAACACAGCAGAGACACAGACACTGCCTAGGTCGAGCTCAGTTGCGGCTGGCCTGGAGAGGAATGGGCGGACCCGTGTCCAGGCAATCTTTTCACACTCAGCCGGAGACAACAATACACTGCTCAGCTTCATTGAAGGCGACATTATCACACTGCTGGTGCCCGAGGCCCGGGACGGGTGGCACTATGGAGAGAGTGAGAAGACGAGGATGTGAGTGGCACATGTCTAAAATAATTTAGACACATTGCTCTGAAAACATGTTTACATATTTACATGAACAGAAAACCTGTTTAAGTACACAGTACAAAAAACTGTGTACTCAAACACAAAATCATGTTTAATCAAACTAAATACTATTTGCTTGAGCAATTATTTACTAAAATTGAAAACTGTTTATTCAAACAAATACCCTGTTAACTCAAACAGAAAACCTGTTCCATCACAATTACTGGGGGTAGTTGATAAAATCTATTAGTAAATGGGGCAGTGGTGGTTTGGCGGTTAAGGCGCTGGGTTACTGGTGGGGAGGTCGGGGGTTCAAGCCCCAGCACTGCCAAGCTGCCACTGTTGGGCCCTTGAGCAAGGCCCTTAATCCTCTCTGCTCCAGGGGTGCTGTATCATGGCTGACCCTGTGCTCTGACCCCAGCTTCATGACATGCTGGGGTATGCAAAGAAAAGAATTTCACTGTGCATATATATATATATATATATGTGACCAATAAAGACTCATTATCATTAAATGCTTTACATAATTATGCCAGTCTTCGGTGTAAATCCAACACTACAAGCATTACATTCTATCAAAAACATCTTCTAAAATGGACATGAGAGAAAGTGATTAGGTAGTTTTATTCTACTAGTTCACATTGCACTCATTAGATTGAAAAATAAAAAGATGACATGTGTATTACTTACACGAATCGTGCTTGATGTTGAATTTGTATTTCTATACACCAGGCGAGGATGGTTCCCCTTCTCCTACACCAGAGTGATCCCCGAGACAGACGGCAGCCGACTCGGCGTCAGGTAATACAAAACAGTCACAATTAACACCTTTTTCGCAAGTGGGAGGTTAGACCCGCCTCCTCATCGCCTAGCCTTTTTTTACAGTCCATTGATTTGACATAAGGACAGTGGTTTTTAAGAAGAGAATACAGTATATTTGTGGGAATATGATAAATTCACCAGGGCTAAATTAACTATGCATTAATTTAGCATCACTGATTTTACCGTTAAAACAGTTTACTGTGTGCATGCTTAATTGATAGTTGACTAATATGAAGTTTGTGGGTGTAGTTTTCAGCATGGTAGGAGCTGCAGCACAGGGAATCTTCTTGAGAGAGAACCGATGGTTCTGCCGTCTCCAGATTACGGCCCTACCACTAGGCTAATGGCACAGAACGCCTCACTGGGCAGACATCAGAGAACATACAGCGTTGCAACGCCAGGATTCTCGCAGGTGTGCGCACACACACACACACACACACACACACACACACTCACTCACTGTATATATGAGCAGTCTCCCAATGTACTGTATTATGTGTACTCCATACGTCAGTTGATTCAGGCACGTCGGTGAATATAAATATATATGTATATGTTAAATCATCAGTGTATTAGTAAAATGACCTAGTAACTCAAACAATTTGCAGCCAGGACCAATCTAATTTCACTGTACATACAGGTTGTGCAGGTATGTACATGTTTATAGCATATGAGGAATGAAACAGAAAATAAATGTAGTGAGATGCAGCTGGTCTGCACATGCTCAACAGCCCAGTGGGGATGAGCTCCATTAGAGCCGCCAGCATAAAGGACGTTTCAGAACATTACCCCCAGCAATTTGTGTGTGTGTGTGCGCATGTGAGAAGAACCTGGACTCAGCTGAGAGAGAGAGAGAGAGAGAGAGAGACATAGAGAGAGAGAGATAGATATAGAGAGACATAGACAGAGAGAGAGAGAGAGAGAGAGAGGTGTCGAGAGGTGTCACTAGATGATTGGATTAATGGTGTATAGGCCTTCATGTGGAAAAAAACATTAAAATTCATGGAACAATGGTTTGACTGAATAGATAAAAAATCTTTTCTAAACTTGTAACCGGTTTTTGCTTAAGCACCACATTCTTCAAAATCTTCCTGTTTACCTTTAAGCACAAGAACATTTCATTATATGGGTTGAATCAAATGAGTTAATATAGTTTGCAAATAATCACAAAATGGTTAGTTTAAGTGACAGGCTGGGAGGTCCCAACACAGTGCATTAGAATAAGAGTAATGTTAAACTAATTGAAAATTGTTAAACTTTATTAAACACTGCTTGCTTCCATACTTTTGACATATACAGTAGTGTATGTTCTGGCTGTTATCTTAACTGACAGAGGAGTGATGCTTAAATGTAATACACCCTGTACGCTTACATCAGGCTGCCACCATGTGCCCTGTACACTATTTATGAGCTTATTCGGTCTGCCCTGACTTCATCTGTAGTGCACTGTAACACACTTTGTAGTGCCAATTTAACGCACTACTACTCCCACCTAGTGGCCATTCAGCTCTCACACACTTGAACCTCATATTTAATGGAGGTTGAGGATTTGAGATTCACATTAGCTGTGCTAATATGCAGCATGATTAAGCACATTAATTACACGTTGTTTTTCTTTTCCCACAGCAAGGGCTTGACGGCTACGAGGCCCGTTTCCCAACAAGGTAAGACTTTCAGATTTTACAGAGTTTAGTCACAGAACTCTTACAGTTACTGTAGAATTGTTCGGTCAATAAATAATGCCATGCATTAGGGAGGTTTTAAATTCTGTTTAAGTCTTTTCTATTTTTCATTGTCCCATTTTCTATTATGTATTGACCTTTTTTTAGTTTTATTCAACTAAATTATCACATAGTTAATCCAAACCATTATGAATGTGGCAAGCAACAGTTTCTGTCTGCTTGACCTGCAGCTGAAGCTGGCATCTCTAATAGAAGCTTGTGGAGCTCTTGGCTAAAACTTGATCAGGTGGGCAGGTGACCAATCGGTGCACCCAAACCCATGATGGACAGATGGAGGTTAAACCTCCTGTTGTTTAAATGGGTTTGAAAATCCTTAGAAGTACCCCATAGTGATTTCCAAAAAAAAAAAAAAAAACTCCTCTCCCATAGATGATAAGCATTGTATCAACAGGTTTATTCATTTATGATGATGGTGCCACACAACTTTGTTTGAAAAAGTAAAGAACATATTCGTGCAAAACATTTATTCTGTCTGCTGAAAAGAAAGTAAACCGCTTGGCACAGCAGAGCTGGTCACCAGCATTATCAATATAATGCGTACTGGTTACACATAAGCAACCAGCAAGACCTGCTTTAGCTGTAGTGTTCTGCTAGTCAACCAGCACCAGACCAACTAATTAGCACATGCTGCATTCATGACTAAGTGGAAACTGGAGTGTTTCTGACTCTCTTTGTTTCTGACTCTAAAAAGGAAAAATCTGTTTGAATCGACGCAGAGTTCATAATTCCCACCCGCAAAGTTAGAGCTTCATAGCTCTGACTTCTCCACATTTCAGATCCATGATGTCAATTTGTAGTGAAAAGTAAGAACAAGATATAACAGCAAGAGTTTAAAACTTTCTAGAATACATCAGCCTTCCTCGGTTTTCTCTTGCTCCCTTTGAAAGTTAATAAGTGTAAGAGTCCTAAAATGTTGAAAAGCACTGACGCTGGAGGCTCCTTCCATAAATTTGAAATAAAAGTCTCCTCACAGAAAACCTCACCATATTGACTTTTTTTTTTTTTTTTTTTTTTTAATCCTCGTATGTGGAGCATACATAATACAAGTCCCCATGTAAGTTGTTACTATAGAAATGATAACATTGTAGTCTGCAAGCGCTGTATCAACGCACTTGTTCTAATGACAGAGCTGTAGTTATAGAAAATGAATCCTTCTGACTAATTAGATTAATCACACTAATAATAAATAAATAAATAACAGTAAGTGCTGCAAAACAGTACAAAGTAAACACTGACTTCATGCGCCTGTGCTCTTCTGGGGTGCTTGTGCATATAGTTTCAAATTTGTTTCACATAAAAAGTGCTAACTTTTTCCTTTTTAGTGAAGGTCTTGTGAACTCTGAGTCAATGGGGAAACAGTTATCATGAATGCAGCATAAGTCAAAGGTGTTTGTTTTTTTTCCAGCAGGGTAGAAATGTATTTGTTCATCTATGGAGAAAATTCCCCGTCCTTTTTAGTAACATACCAAACTGCAGGATTTAAATTCATATCCTATTCTATGGATTCTATATTTCTTTGCTTTATTGTTTGTTTTGTTATCCCATCCCATTTTGTGTTTGTTTTTGACCCTTGCTTTTGCTTATTCCATGTTGGTCTTTGTATTTTATTCCTTACGTATGTATTAGCTTTTGAGTTCTGTGGTGGGACGAGAATTAAGCAAAAGCCAGGAAAATAGTCTAAACCTACTGTAACCCCCACTTCCTGCCAGATATCACAAGGAGCTGTATAATCCCTCTATTCGGATTTACTGGGGCTTTTTGCAGTACAGTTACAGTAATAGTCCCAGCTTAAATGAACATGCATGGATAGCTGTAAGGGCTTTTGTTTGGTTATTTCATGAGAATTTATAAAACATTCCTCATCAAGGAGCACAGCACTTCCTATTGTTACATCTAGGATTTAAATCACACAACAGCTGTACTGCAAAAAATACCACCTCAGACAGGATCCCATTCCACTACCATTAGCTTGAGGATAAAAACATTAAACAGAATGCTAATGATGAGTAAAAGCCATTGGCCACCAATTAGCATTATGCAAATGATGCCATGCTAAATGGCGGCTAGCTGCTTTTATTCATTGCCTGCAGCATTAGCATTGTTGGTTTAATTATGCCTTTAATTATATCACTATTTAGCACTGATGACTGAACTTAGCGTAATTAACCGTAGCTTTGTGTCATTCACTGAGCTCCTTGTGCTCATCCTGCAGTGTTGCATTGTTGTTGTTGTTGTGTGGGTGTGTGTCTGAACCCAACCTGGCAGCCTCTCCCTCTTCTTGTTCCACAGTTCGGAGATCAAATTGATTTCGACAGTGTGAAAGGACAGACACACAGACACCAACCGTCCTTCTCCCCTCACTCCCTCACTCGGTTGTTTCCCTCACTCGTCCATCCGCCTTTTCACCCACCAAAGAAGAGGAGAAACGCCCACCTTCCCTTTCCCTCTTATTACACCACTCGTTAGCTCTTATAAATCTCCACGGAACAGTTCTCACAACGCTTCAGTTTTGAGGACTACGGGTCTGTTGTTAATGAGCTCACTGAAATGGACTCAGAAAAACAGTGAATATGTAACTCTTGCTTTTCTTTCATGCATATTGAAAGTGCATATTCTTTGGGTTGCAGAAATGGGTCTAAAATCTGTGGCTGCAGATGAGGCTGCAGTAGTGAATGGCTGCTTGATGCTTTACATTTTTACATTTTAAGTGAAGGAAAAGCTCTTTTACTTTGTCAGACAAATGAGCTTTCTTACACAAGTGATGTAATCCTCACAGTCAGCCAAAGTCTGTTCTTTTTTCTTTTTTTTTATTGCACTTAACATTTAAGATGTTCTGTAGAAGACAGCTCGTTCTTCATTTGTGCTCCTTGAAATCCCTGAAGAATAAATGACCGAAATTGTCTTTACAGCTATGTCTGTATCCATATGGCTGTTTCTCAAACAACAAGTAGAATGTCCGAGAGTCTGAATCTGACAGCATCTAAATGATATCAGTCCCAAAATCCCATTACAAACACATCACAGAAATAAAAGTACAGATCTATCTGTGTAGCTGTCTAGCTTCAAACATCCAACCAAGATTAAACAGCTCCATCACTATCCAGGCCTGAATGAAAACACGGATGTTTTTGTTAAAAGCTACATGCCACCATGTTGATTTTCCAAATCAGAACCATAATTTCTTGGGAAGCTGTGTCTCTTGTACATATTTAAATTACATTTGTAGATACAATAAGATGGCAGGTTGGTGGCACATAGGTAGTGTTGCTTCCTCATAGCTCCAAGGTCCCTGGTTTGATCCTGAGCTTGGGTTATTGTCTTTCCACTCTATGTGAGTTCTCCAGTTTCCTCAAATGTCCCAAAAGCATGCTAGCAGGTGGACTTGCAACTCTAAATTGCACAGAGATATGACTGGGTGTGTATATGGTGCCCTGCAATGGACTGGTGAGAGAGAGGCTCTGGATCCACCATGGTTACACCAAGTGGTATCTGAAGATGAATAAGCGATCCGATTTTTGTGCTCAAGGTGCTCACTGGTGCTCACGGTCTGTTAAGTTTGTTTTCTGTTAATGCCAAGATGTATTTGTCCTTCTGTGCTGAAAATAATCTGTACTGAATACAAATAATCGCATTTACTGAGCTAATTAAAAGTAAGTCAAATGATAGGTAGAACGTGATGTTCTTCTGTTCATTTGATGCTGTGACAAGAATCCAGTCAAATTTAGCTTTCTAATAGGTGCTCTAGCCTTCTCTCAGCTCACGTGAGGTTGTGTTGTAATGAAAAACATTCTTCTTTCCCACCACTCACTGTCTGAATAATGGATGAAAAATTATGTGACGTGTTTTGTTTTCTGTTCTACTGAGTAGCCAAGTAATGAGCTATGCATCTCAAAGCACTGTTCTGATCATTAGCACTGTGTGCATCTTCAAAGTCCTGCCCTCGTTCCCTCGTCACTCGCAGCTGTTTCCCAGATCCCCCACACACACTTACTGCATTTGCTGTTTGAAGGCGTAATTTAATGCTTGAAACATCTCATGATTATACATGCCTCCCAGTGGAAAATGATGTAAAGTGTTGCACATTAGAAAAGTATGTAGCTGGCTGCATCTGTCTCTCTCCTCTCATTGTCCTCTCATGTCTCAATTTGTCTTTCAGTGTGTGTGTGACAAATCTGAACTCTTCATTTCCTTTTTTGCCAACCCTGTCCATCTCTTTTTTGATAAATTTAGACACAAAAGCAGTAAGGGGTCAACGACTGGAAGCTGCCAGTGCTTCTTCTTTCTGCATTAGAATAAAGCCGAGGCATGACTGCCACGTTCTTCTCAGTCCTGGTGCCCAAATGGAAACACTCGATCTACTCAGTCTGTCTTTGTGCTTTGGAATGCTAACACGTGGATGTAAAGATCTAAATATATATATATATATATATATATATATATATATATATATATATATATATATATATATATATATATTAATAAACAGATAAATAGACCCTCAATATTATACAGAGGGAATATACTGTATATAAACATGCATGCATTTTGGGGGAACTCCAAAAACAGTGTAATGTTGCAGCATAACCTCAAATGTATGGTGACTTTCTACTTCGAAAACCTGAATAAAACTGTGTATTGAGATGAGAGCATGGAGTCATTCCTCAAGCTGTCTTTGATTAACTCTTGTCTGAACTCACGTCTTCATAAATGTGCTTGTTTGTTGCTATAGAAATTGTTTAACACTTATGTAATAAAGTTTAGCAATAATTTGTTATACAAGTAACCTTTTTTCACAACTCTACTCTATGACTGTCAGTCTGGGATTATGTCACACTTTGATCAAGTTATTGAATAGCTACATGCCGTAGTAAAATGGACAGTCAGTATAGAATCTATATCTTTAATATTCTCCTATTTCACTTTTGGTGGTAACCTGACTTTAAAAAGTTTACTTCTAGTTGAGATGCATGCAAAAGAGAAGCAGATTTGCAGTTCAGGCATGTAGTTTTTAGAAATCTATAAAGTAGAAATATGTCAATTTCACCAGGTGAAGCGTTTTCTCGGGCTGCCAAACATATTGGATTTATTTTTGGAACGTGACCCAATGATCACTACAGATTTTAAAGCCAGTTAAGTGTAACGCTGTGATTTTTCCATTACTCTATCCATGGCACACTTTTCAAGCCTTTAGTCTACCAACATACTGTTTCTTAATTTTTTTTTTAAAAATCCACATTTTGGTCTATTTTTAGACAAATGCTATATTCCATTACCTGAGAAAAGCAGCATTTCTAGCTTCCCCAGCTGTTTTTCTTACCTACACATTTGAAGTCATAAGTGTTGTGAATATGTCTGGGGGGTGAGAGAGACAGAGAGAATCTGTGGTGAGTGACGTATGTTTTTGAGCTTTAATATGCTCTCTTCACATCACTGTCATTTGTACTTCACCCTTACACAGGAGACTCTCTGGGACGTACTGTGTCTTGTGTATTTGTTTGTTTGTTTATCTCTTTGCTAGTTTGCCCATTAAGAACCTTAATTTACAGAGGTGCTGTATTTTTTGGCTCATTAACACACATATTAGTAATTCTGTTTGTAACTATTGATAAGATCATTGACCCTTTACTCCAGGAGCTTTCGGCAGGTCCAGGCTTGGATTCCTTTTTCTACAAACCTTTCCCATTTGTTTCACTATACAAATAATATGCTTTAAAATGAATAATTAAATAATTAGCTGAGAGTTTATAAGCGAGTAATGTTGCTTTTTATCACAATGGCAGCAAGAGAAAGAGAACTTTAATAATCCTACAGAGACGTAATATGTAGTACTTTTACATAGTCCATGGACGGTAAGATGTAAACTTTAACCAAATATGAACCATGTAAGTCTGCTGATCGTAACCAGTTTTAGAAGTCATGTTGTCAAATTACTTAGATCCAAAGTTCTAACATTTTGTTAATTATTAAGACAAGCTTTCAAACACAAGGTTTCTTTTTATTCTTTCAGCATGGGCCCCGAATTTGCCCGCTTTTGAATGAGCAATAATGACGTAAGTGACTTATTGCCTTTTGCATTCAGCTATGAAAAGTTAAGATTTGATTTTCTTCATGGACCATTACCCATGGCATTAATTGGCTTTTTATTCACGCTCCACTTAACTCACCTGAAGATTTTATTAAATTGTTGGAATTTCTTAGTATCCTTCATCTTAGGAATAAACTTGTGCAACTTGAATAATCTAACATTTAACCAAAAGTTCGATTCAGTGGAAGAATAAGAGATTGTTGCACAATTGTATTCCTTGAAAAGCTAATAATTCTCATCGCAACTGCTTGCAAACCAAGTATTTCACTGCCAAAATATTATGCATATAGGATTTTATATTTATAAGTGAAATTCAAGCTTTATCAATGTTTGGAAAACCTTCTTTTTAATTTCTTTACATGTCAAATGACTGGCTCGATTTTGGCACAGTGGATCTGCTTTTAGCATGTACTATATACAGACAGCAAGCTTTTGAACATCTCGACATATGTTCCTCTGTCAAGTGAATAGTCAGTGTTGTGGTTTGTGTTTGTAGACGTCCAGATCCTTTCAGTACCTTCATGTCTTGACAGTGCCACAACAGCTCCATCCACGAGCAGAGATGTCAGCTGGTCGCTGCTGAGGACCTCACATCTACAGTTCTCCTTTCTAAACATTACAGCTTTAATAAAGAGACCTCCAGTAAAGCTGCTATACTTTTATGCACATGCCAAGGTTACACAGGCTGAACTGGGACTGTATTTCCAACAGTGAAACATGACACAGATGCTGTTTCTAACTTTTATGTGCAAATACATTTTGTTGTACATTATTATTATTATTTATTTATTATTATTATTATTATTATTATTATTATTATTATTATTATTATTATTATTACCAGTAGTAGTAGTAGTAGTAGTAGCAGTAGTAATAATAATAATAATAATAATAATAATAATAATAATAATAATAATAAACACTAGGATTGCATGACAGCATAATCATGCAATGAGTGAAAAAGCCTCTGTAATTTCATTAAGCATATATCTTTTCATTTCTTCTGGTGATCAAATTTCATTAAAGAGTTTAGGCAGACTACAGTCTAACAGGCTCTACTGATTTTTTTTTTTTTTTTTAATCGTAACTCTTATCCTTTAAATAGTATTTGCAATAATAATCTAATGCAAGCATGTATTCAAAACGGGCATAAAGTAACAACCATGGTGCTCTTAGATTTTAAAATGGGCTTTAGCAACTTTAACAACAGAATGCAATAAATTATATTAGATTAGCTATATATATATATATATATATATATATATATATATATATATATATATATATATAATGTATGTATATATATATGTATATGTATATATACATATATATGTATATATATGTATGTGTATATATGTATGTGTATATATATATATATATATATATATATATATATATATATATATATATATATATATATATGTATGCTTTTTCAAATCCAGCTGTGCTTAATATTACAAATATTGTTAAGATGTACAGATGACTGTTATTACTTATTACTATAAATAAAACATGTGTGAGCAATATGTTTATCACATTTTCATAGCACAATTCAGAATTGTACAGTTAAATATACACTGCTAGTCAAAAGTTTTTGAACACCTGGAGTTTCTCATGTTTTTTACAGGTTAAGCACAGTTATTGTCACAGACCAAACAAAATTCCAAATAAATAAGAAAATACTGTTTAAATCTTTTTAGATCTTAACTGGTCACTCTTAGATCCCAATGAGGCTCTAAATTATTGCTTTTAAAAAAAAAAAAAAAAAAAAAAAAAAAAGCAGACTCACCTGCAGGGTATAACTGTAAAATATGGTGTAATCGGAAATGTGGTGTGCTGCAAGTGCCTATTTCAGTGATAAAGATTTTGGTCTTTTCTCATAAACAGACATTTCTAACATTTCTCAATTCACTTATTCCTATTCCTTGGTTAGATTTTTTAATTTTATTAAACGAAACTGCTAAAATATAAGGTGTTGAAAAACTTTAGATTAGCAATGTATGTGTGCATCTTTGTAAGTGACTACCAGGACAAAAGGGAACTAAAGGACAATGGATTGCTGTATTATCATAGTTGTGCCTGCCAGTCTTTTTCCTTCTTGTTCTTTCTTTTTGAATGTATTTTATGTTCTCACTACCTGTGCTGTTTGTGTTTAGAAGTTTATTTAATCATGTTTTTCTTTTCCAAATTAAAACAGATAGATAGAATAGAATTTCAGTGTTCTACAATTTCTTGCACCTTGTAAAATTCTCATTTGTCACACAAATGCCATAGTTCAAAACCTTAATGTAATAAGTTATATAAATAAACAAATTATACTAAATTCCTACGTGTGTATTTAATGGGTTAAGCTTAATTAAATAATTGTATTTGCAGTTGATTAGGCATTTCTACTCCCCTGACAACCCAGACAGAGTGTTTCCTTTGGAACCAACAGAGCCTTTCTATGCGCCTTGCCAAGTATAAATAACAAAGTTCTCACCTCTTGACCATATGCGTCTATAAAAGTAGGCCACTTTTGTCCTCATTCAAATTTATGTCTTGGTTGGAATCCAAGTGGATTCAAACATGCTAAAACATAGTGCCCTACTTCTTGTTTTCTTGCTAAAAAAAAACAAAAAAAACAATTTTATATAATTAAGTCCACACTGTCAAATAACAGTGTGCTGACTGTGTGCCGATACTTTGGGTGACGGTAATTCTGGTGCAAAGAGAAAAATTTCATATTTTCATTGCTTATTAATTAATTGTTTAACCTTTTTCAATGTTCTCAGCCTCTTGAATTTCAGGGCAACCTGTTTATTGTTTAGGTCCTGATTGAAGTGGCCCATTGTTTGAGACTTGAGCATTTATCAAACCATTCCTTAACTGAATTTAATGCTAATTTAATGATAGTGATGTGTTAAGTATGTGTTAAGTAAGTAACCTCTCTGGATATGAGAATGCTGCTGACTACTAATTTCCTATCAGAATGCATTGTCGCAGTAAGTATATCACCGAAAAGCAAACACACTTACTGTTCTGAACCCTCTAAAAAGAAAAAGGTAATCTCCTTTCCTGCATTTTTGCAGCAGAAACATTAACAGGCAGGAGACTCAGCTGCTCAGCCCCATAATATGAAAAAAGTGAACAACTTTGCTAGTGTTCACAGATAAGAACGCAAGTTTGGCTGGTACAGATGCCAGTGCTCAAGCTGGTTCAAACGCTCTGTGACACTTGCTGTTAATACCTGGACAGGTCTTTGACAGACAGGCCCAGACAGCACTAAATAATTGCCTCATTCTGTCCAAAACACAAATGAGACATTTGGAGGAGCAGGCTAGCTATAGGTATGCTAATCTCCCAGTACACTACTCCCACAAATGTGGGTTTCAAAAAATGCATGCATGTATGACTGGCATTGCACATGATACAGTGTAGGCCATCTTGTTCCTGTCATGCCAGCCCAGAATACTAAAATGGTTTTGTGCCAGATCAGGGTGTATGGTGAGGCATCTCAGCATCATATGTGGAAAATATGCAGTGGCCTGAAACACAAGCAGCTGATAAGATTAGGACACCAAGCAGACAGTTTCACCAGCAACCAAAACATCACCAAACACAACTGTCTGCCACACAAAGGTGCATGACAATTCGATCTTTCTTTTGTGTTTTTGCATAACTTGTTGAGTCTGGGGTTTAAAATGGACTGTTTGCTTTTTCTTTTGCTTTATTGAACACTTGTTGTGTCTGGGGATTAAAACAGATTGTTTGATTTTCCTTTTTTTTATTATTGTGCAATGTTGTGACTGGTGTTTACCGAGGAGAGTTTGATTTTTACTTATGGCTGGATTGTTGTGTCCAGTAGCTGAAGTTGGTGAATGGTGAGTTCTAATAGCTAGACCCTTTCAGAATTCAGCACCAAAAAGAGATAAAGATGTCGAACAATTAATTTATTCATTTTTTGTTTGTTTGTGTACAGTCACTGATCATGTGACACCCAAGAGGGACAGATATTTATGGGAACCTTCACATAACATTTAACTCTAACCAATTTATATCTTTATAGATTCCTACTCCATACCATCATTCAACCACATCTTTGCTCACTACACTACACAACAAAATTTCCTTCACCATAAATCACCATAATCATTTTCAAATGACTGAGACCCTTTTTGCTGGATTTCATATGAAGACAGTCACAAGTTACAATCAAGAACATTGTCCATCACCCCATGATTATCAAGTCATGTTGGTGTCCAGCAATTTCAGCCAACAACCTCATGTGTACCAGTAGAATGCTTCTCTTTGGCAGCAGATATATGATGATAAACTCTTATAGTCCAGCAACATTATAATACAGTTTAGGATTTTCAAACTGTTTCATAGAATACAAAAATAGTACAGATTGCTGTCTAGTTCAATCTAGGCTAACCTATTTAGAACAGTGATGCCATAAGAGGCAAACAAACATTGAACATAAGAGGATTGTTAGGACAATATATTTCTTTTCTTTCCAACTTCTGTTGGCTAGCTTGGGGTCCAGAGTACAGAAATCTGCAGAGTTCATTAAATTCCTCTTTATCTTCTCAAACAATTTCTTACAAAGAGAGAAAATATCTCCCTCCAACAATGCTCACAAGAAAATGAAACTTATATTTGACAGTAAGTCTGCAACTTAAAAACAGTACAGTACATTTTGTTCAGTAGTTTCTGTCTATTCTAATAAATAACCATAACAATACGTTGTCCATAGGCTGTGCATTAAATGCCATTAGTATATGTCTTTCTTCCTTCTAGTTCTTTAAAAATTTCTCAAAATTCACAAGACAGGCATCATGTATTAAATTAAAAAATTGTTATAAACACCCTAAGCATAACACATCCCAGCTCTGGTCCTCATAAGATAGCAGACATGTACAGCATCCGTTATACATGCTCATCATAAAATGCATGTTTTATAGACTAAAGGACTAAAGTGTCCAGTAACAATTCCTTTGATATGTTCTCAAGCATTTAAAATGATCGGGTTGTTTTTCCCATTTTGGGATTGTTTAACAGTTCTCGTTCTAGGGCAAAAATGAAAACTTTCTAAATAAGATTTTATGTTATGGGTTACTGAAAGCACTATTGAAGACAGAATTGAGGTTATTAAAGCTTAACCAAGCCAGGCTAGACAGTAAAACATGATTTTGAAAACCATTCAGCTTTTTTGCATGATACTTACAGTAATTTAAATGAAAATAAAAAGTAAATACTGAAAAAGTAGTTCGTAGAACTATATTCATCAACCAGGCAAACTTTGCCTCTCCAAAAATCTAAGACAATGAAAAAAGATATGAATTTAATTAGAGATCTTGTTTGTAATCACACAAAGGAGCTGGTCTAAGTCTCATGATATTTCATGACCCTGTATAATCTGCTACTTACAAGTAGATGGCTGACTCAAGGCAGCTATGTGATCCTCTCTCCCAAACAGTTTTAAGCAGCTTGTAAAAGTCTGCCACTTTTTGTTATATGACATAGGCACAAGGCTGTTGCTCTGATGCCCAATTAAATAAATAGAATGTAAAAAGAAGGTGTTTGTGTTCTCAAAAAAAAAGAAAAAAAAAACCCTAACAAAATCAGCCATTGACAAACAGTATGTTCTCTTAATTTCTCTATCTTTAGCAACATAAATCATTGTTAGCAACATTGTTCATTAGTTCATCATTACTTCACAGTCAAAGACGAAGTCCTTGGAAAAAAAAGTCTCTTGATTTGCTTTACAATTTTTTTCTGGAAAAAAAAAAAATGTTGATTGTATCATTAATTTCAAGATCATACCCATGATTCATGAAAATATGTGATGACGTTTATAAAGATCCCATGTTTTCACTTTACATATACTGTAGTTCTTTCAAAATTGTCACTAGTTTTTAAAATAGGTAGGATTTTAACAAATATGGTATTACTTGGGATTTTCACGATTTATAATATTCTTCTTAAGAAGCATATGGACACAGATGCGTTCATTTGTGATTGGTTCATTAAGGACCATTGTGTAACTAGTTGCAAACAATAATAGGCTCTGTCCTTGATGGGATCCCAGATGTTTTCTGAAATAGTATCATTTTCAATATGTGAAGAAAAGAGATCCATGCAGAGCACTCCACCATAGGCAGTGGTGTGTAGTGCTCATTCTCTATCCCCATCCTCACTGCTTCCTGTATTGAAAGTGAGAACAGAGCATTTTGCATTCATGAAAATATTTTACTTTATAATCATCTGAAATTAAATTATTTCAGGAATTGAATCCTTTACAAACTCAGTTTGCAAGCTATCTATTGTACAACTATAATATTTTTACAGGGTCTATTAAGTGGAGCTATTGATAGGTGGAAATATAAATATTGTGTATTTAAAAACATTTTACCTCCTGCAGAATCCATATCTGAGTCAGAAACATGGGTGATGGAGAAACGTGAAATTGGGGATGGAGATACTGTGAAACGTGAGAATTGCACTACAGGCTTGTTATCTGTGGCACTGGGTGGAAAGCTTGGTTTAGCCTTGCTGTCTGGGGGTGATTCCTCTGATGAGGTGGGTAGTGGCAGCAAAGAGAAATCATCATCCCACTCATAGCCTGTACCTGCACACAAATGTAATAAGGAGAACGCATGAGTTAGCAAAAAAGTAATATTTCATATCATATATCTTTATTGAAATCAGTATATATATATACAAGTGATTTCTTACTTTCTTCTGAAATGTTTCCATCTGAAGAGTCATCAGTAGAATTGGCCTTTTCCTGTTGGTTTGACACTGTGCACCTTGCACCCTGTGTGCTTGTCTCACCTCCCAGGGGGAAAGCATGTTCTGATAATTCTCCGGTTGGACTTTCCTAGAGAAGTTGAATTTTTCTCATTACTTTTTTTTTATCCTTATCAGTGAGGACAATATCTGAAATACAAAAATGACCCTTCCAGCAGTTCATTAACAAAACATTAACAAAATTGGAAATTAAGCAACGGATGGTTGCAGAGTTACATCATACAATATGTTAGTGTATGCCTTTGCATTGGTCTTTATGTGAACAGAGATTTGTAGAAAAACCTTCCACAATACAGTAACACTGTAGAAAAAGCATGTATGCACTATATTGTATCCCAAAACTTTTGTATAGGGTAGTGTGTGCAATTGAAATATTCATTGCAAAGCTAAAGTAAAAGCCCAAATGCTCCTTACTTGGTCAAACAAGTAGACAGTAACATCATCAAAGAAGGACACCACCTTCTTCTTGGACTCTAACTCATCACTAAGGTTATCGCTACACAGGCTGGGCATCTTGAGGATGCTTCGGAGTTTGTGTGCATCGCTACAGTCACTCACAATGATGGGCACTGGAAAGATTTCATCCTCACTCTCCTCACTCTGCTCCTGGATACTGTAGGTGCGCAGATCCTCGTCTGATTCATCACTGTCGTCTGAATCCCTGTCCTCATCATCAGCTTCTCCTCTCTCCACTTGGGACACTCGTCCCTCAAGTGATGGGAGGGGAGGAGGAGAAGTAGGACGAGTGGAGGTCTTGTGAAACTGAACTCGAAATTTTGCATTACTGTCTAGAGTTTCAGGCTTGTCCACAATATTATCTGTAGAAACACTCTTGGCTGAGTCAGATATAAGTATCTCCACTTTATCATTGTTGTCCTGAGCTGATAGTGTCTCTGAACCTGTGCTGGATGCTGCTTCTTCAGTAACTTTCTTTTCCTGGTTAACTTCATTTGCACTGATAAACCTATCAAGACCGGTCTCAACATCATTATCCTCAACTAAACTTTTAGCCACTGATGGTTCAAAAGCAAGGGGGGTGTCTGGCTCCTCAGTTTCTTGCTTGGTATCAGAAAATGGCAAGGCAAATAAATCAGATAACTGATTCTCAGATGGCACTTCTTGAGGGTCATCTGATTTCAAGTCAAAGCCTTCATCCTGGACAGTGTCGCTTAAAGGGCATTCACATATCTCAGGAGAAATAGAAGAAATAATAGGTTCAGGGGAACTAGGGAAAGCCTTTTCATCTTCCTCTGAGGGTAGAGCTTTTTCAGTCTCTTCCTGAATATCATTGTAGAAATTTTCCCTGTTTTCTTCTGTCTCCAGAACATTTGACTTTTCTTTGTCTTGTTCTACAGCTGGTGTTGGTAGTGTTTTTTGGTCTATTGCTTGCATTGCTTCCTCCTCCTTCCTCTCAAGATCATCAATACCTTTCTCTCTGTCTTCATCACTATCTTTCTCTTTCCCTGCATCAGTATCAGAAAAGTAAGCAGAATCTCTGTATGGGGTTTCCTCACTTAATACAGTCAGCCTTTCAGTGCTCTGAGATGTTTTTATTGTGACTACTTCCTCCACATCCTCCATATCCTTTTGTGGTGTGTCAGCCCCATCTCCTTGTTTTGCTTCCATGACTGGACTTGAGTCAGCGGCTGACATCCCCAATGGCTGGATAAAGGTTTTGGTGTCTTGTGGTTCATGGGGTTCTTTGAGGACAAATTCAGGAGACTCATTGTTCTCTGTGTCATAGCCACTATCCACAGCTTTAGGTGAATTTGAAGGATGGAGAGAGGTTGGGCTCAGAGTCTCACTGGAGCCTGCAGTAGATGGTAGGTCTATGGAATCCATGGAGTCAGGTGTGCCTACTTGCTTCTGCAATGACTTGAATGAAGGGGAGGTGTAGTCAGCTGTCTCAGCATAATCTCCTGGGAAGTCACCAAAAATCCCAGAGGTGACATCTGTGATGTCATCATCACTACAATTGTCAATTTCCACCAGGCTGGTGCTGGAATCTCCATGTTCCACGCCACTGTCCACCATCCTGCTTCTGTCTGATTCAGGCTCTTTGGAAGAGATCTCAGAAAGGGGTTTCTCCACTTGTTGATTTATAGTTAAAACCTCTGTTTTCATGCTAATTTGACTAGTATCTTGTTGTCCAGTACTGTCTTGTGTATAGATTCCCTCTCTGACCTCAGTGTCAACATATTCTAGGTGTTCCATCTGTTTTAAATGGTTTTTTGTTGCCTCTGATTTGGAAATTAAATGTCCAATAGGCAAGGCAGCTTGGCCTACCTGTGGGTTCCTGCTGGGTATGGCTGTGTTTTTGTCTGAAATATTGTCATTCATGAAACAATTTCTTACTAATGACCCTGTAAGAGGATCTACAAAATGGGAATTGCTCAAAGCCTGACAACAAGGTACAGGGTACACCTCTGCTTCTCTGGGTTCATGACATAGATGAATATAGGAGCTGCAGTCTGCTGAGGATACTGATGCTTGTCTGCCATGCACAGGGCAGGTGTTGCTTTTGGCTCTGCTTTCCAGGTAGTTATGAGTTTTGGTAGAGCGGTATGGGAGACTATGGTTCTCTGGCCACGCATCCTCAACATCAGTCATTGGCATAGTGTAATGAAAGTCTACATATGCATCTTGCTTTGATGACTGTCTCTGAGCCAAGCTCAAATTGCTTTTTGTTGAGTGGTTGGTGGACCAGCCCATTGCCTGCCTTTCAATGAAGAGATCCTCCTCTTCTGAGTCACTGTCATCTTGCCCCACAAACACAGCTCCCCCTGATTCCATGTCAATACACACTGAGTGGTTCCCTGGCATGGTCTTTCTCAAAGAACCCATCATGTCATAGTATCCTCCAGTTACATTCTTCCCAATTACTGACCCATGGCTGCTCTCTAGGTAAGGGTCACCATAGCCCTGTGGGGGGCTGCCAAGCGAGGGTGAGATCCCCAAAGGTTCTTCTAGCTCACCCAGTGCCCGTCTTAGGCTTCGAGACCCCCAGCTTTCCCTCATGGGTTCTGACGGGCCTCCAATCAGGTAGTGATCCATACCCAGCTGTGGTGAGTTTTCATAGTAGTAGCCTCCATCCCTGTCTTTGTATGATACATAATGACCAGACTCCCAAGGCCTTGGTGGGCTGGAATCAGATACCTGACCTAGAAGTGGCTCCATAGTTAGGGACATGGTTGGACTGCTGTCTGAATCATAGGCACTGCTTTTATGGATGTCAGCTGACCAGTATGTTTCAATTGGCTTGCCTTTAGAAGGACAGTTCATACAGTCCCCTGAGTCTCCACCACCAGTGAGAAAGCCACTTCTTCCCCCAAATTCAGGGCTGTATGTACACATTGTGTATTCCATGTCAATATTGCATTCTACTGGCTCTTCAATATGAATGTAGTACTCACTATTCACTGATGGACTATGTGCACTGAGAACTGGAACAACACCTGGAGTGTGTAACTGCTTAGGGTCATAGTATTGGGGAGAGACACCTAAGGTGAGTCCATCAATCCCACATCCACCTACCATACCTCCTGGAGGGTAATAGACCTCATGGCAATGGGGATTCCCTTGACCTAATGTTCCGGTGGTGGATGAGGAGGGATAGGGCTGTTTAGCTCTTGCATGTTCCCATTTGTACTCAAAGTTCAGACCATGACTGGTCTCAGTAACTGTGAGAATGTCATCTCCTGACTCTGACTGGTAGCCATCACCAGCTGAAAATTGCTCCAGTAAGGGGAATGAGGATGAGACTGTCAAGGATTGTGGCATCTCCAGGGTCAGGGGACCAGCCCCATGCACACTGATATGAGTCATGTTAGGTCTCATTGAGTTCCAGCGCCTCTCAAAATCTTCTTCTGCCTCACTGGCACCTTTGGCACACAGGTAACTGAGCAGTAGGTGAACTTCCTCAGCATTAGGCCTCTGGTCTGACTGAAGCCAACAGAACTGCATCACTTCATACCTAATAAAGGTATTTAAGACAAGACAAGAAACAATGGAGTGTGTGTAAATAACATCACAATGCTGAGAACTAAATGTGAGCTAACATTATTTGTATTCTTGTCACATCCTAATGAGGAATGCTGTTTTCTAAAATATTACATTTGTATGTAATAGTTCAAACACTCACCAGCGATCAGAAAGAGGAAACTGAAGCAGCGGCTTTGGCAGTTTAAGTTGTTGGTCCTTCACAGCAAAACTGAGGACCTGCCTGTCAGAGTAGTGTCGATAAGGCTGATTCCCCAATTCAAACAACTCCCAGATAGTTACCCCAAGAGACCTGAGATGCAGAAACACACATGAAATTACTCCTGACAAGGCCACAGCCATCTGTGCCCAGAAGCCAAAGAGAACATAATTAGCTCTGATTTATAAATAGAACTGATGCCATTGTTTTCTCCCCTGTCATACACCGTGACACTTGCGAATCATAGGCTTGTGTATAGTGAGCTTGTGTATAGTGCTCTCCTCTCAGCATGTTAAGCTCTGCTGTGATGGGCCACTCTAATGAATCTGGTGGATTTAGGTATTCAAAGTAAGCACATATTAGACTTCACTCTCTACGGTTGATACCTGTCTTGCCATGGGGTAGAAATAGTTAGTAAGCAGGAACTGCAAGTGACTATATTATGAGAAAACTGAGAGAAAAAAACAACCTTCCATTCACTCATCTTCAAAATCTGCTTTATCCTGATCATGGACATGGTGAATCTGGAGTTTATCCCAGGAACACTGGGCACAACACAGGAATACACCCTGAATGATTTGCCAAACACATTCTCACACTAATTCACACCTCGGGGCAATCTAGCATAGCCAATCCACCTGTTAGCCATCTCTACCTGTTTTTGGAAAGGAGGAAGCTGGCAAACCCAGAGGAAACCCAAGTGGGCACAGGGGAGAAAATCCAACAAGGCTATCCACTACACCAATGTGATCCCCCACCCTTGCCCCAACACTCCACTTCCAATATTCAAATAACATTTAATTGCAATGATTATATTCGCTATAAATTCCATTTTTGTATTTTCTTCTTATTTTTACTGCAATTTGACTGTTGCCAAGTTAAAGTCTCTACACAGCAAAATCACCATTGTTGATTTAACACCCACAGTGTTGAATTCACACCCTACAGTGTTTATATGAGTCCTTTGGACTCATATAAACACTCTGGGTGTTAATTCAACACTAGGGATTTTAATGTGTAGTCTAAGATCTGTGATCCATGTAAAAATAAAATTTTATTAATGCCCACAAAAAAACATGGCAGTGTGACTCATGAGTTAATACCAAATGTTGCTTTGTTTTGTTTGGTCTGCCATCAGTAGGTTGCCATGAACGTCATCCACCAATTCAGGGGCAATCCAACGTAATGGTACCCAGGACTGATCCGATGTCACAAAGTAATCATCCTGTGGAGCAGGGATATAACCAAATGCAAATACATTATTCAGAATGAACAAATGAAGTGTTCTAAACAGATGCATGAGCAGAAGATTTTTGCTTTCATGTGGGCATGAGCAAGTGGACAGATATGTAGCTCATGGAACAAACAAAAACCAGCACATGATGCATGTTTGTCATTCCTGGTCAGAGTCATGGTGGTTTAAAGCAGGCTATTAGTTTGTTTATATTTTGAAAAATAGAACCAACAAAATTCATTAGAAAATATTGTGGGCAGGTACAAACAAAAATAATAAAGGCATGAGGGGGACTAAATGAAAACTCCCATGTACATCTCAAGTTGAGAACAATTATGAATTCGACTGATGTATCTGAGATTGAGGAACTGTCAGAGCCAGAATTCAGAGACCATGCAGACAGTGCTGGTATTTCTACCTCTGTTTCCAGGGGCACAGTGGTAGGATTAAAATTTAATTATATAAAAAAAAACCTCTTCTGATTTAGGCTACACCCACTTCTAGTTTAAACTTAGATATAGAGACAGATATTTGGAGCATTAAACAGATACCAATACAGATAGGCCTACAGAGTGGTATTGTGTTACACCCCTAGTGTGGAGGAACAGAGTATAGGTGAGGTCACTAGTTAACATCTGTAAGAGTTTTCCTCACTTTTAAGCCCATTTTTAATGTTGTACATTTTTAGGTTCCCCAATGAGTCTAAAAATAAATCAGTATGCAAATCAGTGACACACATACCTTATACTTGCTGTGTGAAAGACCATAATCTCCAATCTTGACAGTAATATCTGATGTCAGAAGGCAGTTTCTCAAAGCCAGATCACTGTTCAAAACAAAATCCAGAAATAAAATCACAAACCTGAAATGATGATAAATATTAACTATCAATATAAGTAGTAGATATTTTAATAGAAAAAATAACCATGTCTTTATGAGGATCAGTGGTAACCCCCAGCAACAAAATCACTGATGCTGGAGTAGCAGAGGCACACTCAGGCAGCATCAGGATATTGTTACAGGAAGTTACCAAGTAAGTGTCACGCTGGAATCAGGAAATAGAAGCACCAACCACAATACCCCCTTAGTTTTCCTCTACACTTTACTCTAGTAAATAGATTAAATACACACACAATCCATTTCTCAGTTCTACATCTAGTGTTTCCAGCCTCTCTAAACTTTACTGTGCTTTAAAAATCACAATTTGGTGAGAAAACTCATCAGACATTCTGATCTTTATATATATATATATATATATATATATATATATATATATATATATATATATATATATATATATAACTTTTTTACAATGCATTATATAAACCTTTCACTGAGTTGGTGATATTTAACCAAGCCATTCAGTAGCCTAAATCAGTTTGTGGACATGAGTGTCTCCTGATTCTGAGTGGATGAATGCTGGCAGCGCACCTGTGGCTGTAGTCATGTTTGTGGAGATGCAGAAGGCCAGAAGCAATCTGACAAGCCATTCGTTGAAGGAGTAAAGGATCAGGAGTCACGGACTCTGCTGCTCTGCAGCTACGCAGATAACCTTTCACATCACCCTGTTACCATGGAGAGCAGACACACAGAAAATAATATGTAAAAATTGGGTATGCATAGAAAATAGCAGACATTAATGTGCAATGATGTCAGTCTGTTGTATTTAGATCAGCCACTAGAGGGCAATGGCTTTACACTACGCATTCAATAAAGAGGGTAAAATGGGAATTTATTTATAGATGATTTTATATATAATGTGTGTGTGTGTGTGTGTGTGTGTGTGTGTGTGTGTGTGTGTGTGTTACAATGAATAAATAAATAAATATACTAAATATACATATACATTTATGTAAATGATGCATTTAGAAAATGTATTCATTCATTCATTCATTTATCTAGTAACCACTTTATCCTGTTCAGACTCGTGGCTTATTTATTTATTTTATTTTATTCTGATCTATCTATCTATCTATCTATCTATCTATCTATCTATCTATCTAGTTTGCTTATGTATGTATGTATTTGTTTGTTTAAGGATATATGCATGTATCAATTTGCCATTGTTCTTTCTTCATACTTATATTTGCTCATTTCTTGCTTTTCCAGGCCTCTAAGAAATATACATTGCAAGGCTATGGCTAAAGTAAGTAACAATAAAAAAATAAATAAATAAAACATTACAGCTTAACTGTCTAGTTGTAGTACAGATTTACATATCTTGTTTTGTTTTTCCAGACACTTTCTTAGAGACTGCTAGATCTCAAGTACGCACCAAAGGACAGAACTCCATGATCAGCAGATAGGGCGTGACATCTGTGCACTGAGCCAAACACTGCACTAGAGCAGGATGCTGCAAAGATCTGAGACATGAGCGGACATAAGTCACAGAGTGAGTACACTATTTGAACGCAAAGAAATGGAACAGCGATGGCATATCATCATATTCACAAAATTCTTCTCGACAAAAGTTATTTTGAGACACATTTCTAAAGAGAAAAAAGCTCTAGGTAAATAATTTAGTGCACTATAGTTAAATAGTGCTGTGTGGAATGTTTGTTTGTTTACCTGTAAGGCTTTGCTTCCTCCAAGAAATGCATCTGGTCCTGAATACTGGTACTTGTCTTGAGCTCTTTCACCACCACCTGAGTGCTGCTGAGACCAGAGGTTACCTCCCCCAACAACACCTGTGGACACACGGTACACATACACACACAACATAGACACACACACACACACACACACACATACACACAAAGATGCCCACACACGAGAAACAGACAACGCATATAACAACAGATACAAACAGAGAACACAAACACATGCGTACAAACATAAAGCACACACACGCACACATTTGAATGAAAAAGGGGGGGGGGGGGATAGATTTTTTTATTTTTAAATAAATAATGCTTTTGCAAATTACCTTAATAAGGGTGGAAAAGCAGGATGTGTGAAGGCACAAACATACACATATACACACGACATAGGACATGAATGTTCATGCAGACAGGACAAGGACACACACACATACATGGACATACCCAGTCAATGGAACAAATTGAGGGAGTGTATATGTATATGCATTTGTGTGTATAGAAAGACAGAAACAGAGAAAGAGAGAGTATGAGAATGAAATCATTAGGCACACTGTATACACAAGACTATTATTCTAATTTTGCACATTAGAAGTAGATTTGGTAGCACTTTATACAAAGGGTACTTACACAAGTTATTCGTAACACATTAATAAGCATTGCATAAATCTTTGATTTAAAAAAAAAGGCTTATGTCAAAACTCCAAAGTGTGACTTTGTCTTTATATGAAAGAGAGAAGAGAACATTACTGATAGTGTATTTTTTTGTAATCCTTATCTTGCATTTTATCAGTCTGTTTTATGTATAGCACATTCAGGACAAATCATACAGTAGAAGGCATACATAATCAGGATTGCCAGGTCTCAGCAAAATTTCCAATCCAATTACATGTCAAAAAACCACACAAACGGACTTGAGTCTAGGCTAAAAGGTTCTGCCATTTTTCTTTGCTTTCTCAGCCTTTGAGTGAAAAACATGGTTACTGATATGCAAGCATTTCTGATTTGCAATATCTGTAATAAGCCTTATCATCATCAACTTGTCCAGACATTATCCACTCCATAATCCCCCTTTCCCTCTCCTAATCTTTGCAATATATCTTACAAAAGATGTTGTTCTGTACATTGTAGATATAATGTTTCTACCTACACTCTCCTTTTGTTTTCCCTAGCCTACGTTTGTGGAAACTGATTAGATTTCATTCCAATTATTAGATTTAAAACAAGATCTTGGCAACCACGGGTTAAACCAGCCCAAAAAATGGCCACCCACGGACATGTTTTTCCACCCGCAACCTTGTCCAAAACTAGCCCTGGTAACCCTGTACATAATGTTACAAATGAAAATTTCATTACCACTTTCAAATGGTCACCATTATCCATGCTGGCTCATGTATGTAAAGTTTACTGGAATGGTGTTTCATAATAGTTTTTGAAAGTTAATTTCAAGATCCTATGAGAAATAGATGAAGTAAACACCACCAAAAGGAAATATGACAAATGGGATCTTAAACAAAAAACATTTAAAAACTTCATGAATGTGTGGTTAGTGAAGACAAAATAAATTCCCAGATACAGCAATCTCAAATAGATGACCCTTAATGATAACTGAGGCTACTTCTTTCTTCTTTCTTTCATGTAAAGTAAAGGCAACGTACTTCATTGCGATGCTTATAAATGTTTTATAAAGATCCAGTTTAGCCACCCTTCATATAAAGTGCTACCATAGATTTTCAGTTACAAAGATAGCGTAAACAAGTCTTTAAAAGACCCTTAACGAAGTCTTTAAAAGCACAAAATAAAAGGTAGGCAAATCTATGTTTGTCCCTGGATGGTAATATCAGTCAGAAAGCATGAAACTCATCAGTGTGCAGCCATAAAGCAGAAGGGCACTAAACATTTGATTTGTGCTAACATGTGCTTACAGCACAGCAGGCGGACAATTAAACTAATAAACAGTAAATAAGGCTTACCTTGCCAAACCATCCATGCCCAATCTCTTTAATGTAGAGTAAACTGTGGCGAGATGCATCTGTTGACTTCAGGAGTTGGACTGCAGATCCGATAACAAACAGAAAAATAGCCATGAACACGCAATTGAATGTTAGCAAATATTTAACAGAGAGTTTTTTTTATCAGTAAAAAAATGTGAGGAAGAACTTAATTTTCTAGGTTGGAAATTACCAAATTTCTGTCTCTAGTGATGAGCACAATCCTGGTTGAAGGCTAAAAGAAACCCCATTCCTAAAAGCACCATCATCCTCCAAAAATCTGACCCAAACAAGCAATTCTCTGTATTTCTAAGACTTTTGAGCTAAACAATACAGAGCTGAAGAGAATGCAGATGTGAGAAATTCCCCCTGTTAAGTCGAATTGATTAAACGCCATGGCTCCTAAACGCTGACACTCTTTTCAACCAGAAGCGAAATTCCCAAAAACTTCAAACTACAAACAAAACGTTCAAATCACTCATAAAACACACTGCTGTTTTTTGCTACAACGATTACAGTCATTCACCTTCATTCAACTACTCTAATTTAAAAACTTCAAGACGTGCATAGGCAGTGCAGTGTGTTGTGGAAAATTAGCTCAGCTTCATGGAACTGCCACTGAAGGCTTACTGCTGTGTCGACTCAATGCACATCTTTATCCTGCCCAATCAACCAGCACCATCTAATTCAGCCGCTCTAGGACTAGTAACATAACAACATCTCTGTCTCTCCCTCACTTTCACAAGACAGATGGATCTTTGTGAAAGTGTGACGTGTCGTCTTTGTGACATCCATATTTTACGCCCATGTCATGTTCCAGTGAGCAGTCATCAGTCATTCTCTTTCTCTGTGAAGAATCAGGGTCTTTGTCCTGCCTCTGCCACCGCTTGGTACCCTCGAGAGCAAGGGAGACACTCGGAGTATTGTTTTCAAACCTATTAGACTGAGATGGCTTCAGCATTCTTGATGAGGGCGGGGCAATGTTGTCCTTGTGCCCTTTGGCATGTCTGGATGAGGGCATGAAGAATGTCTTTAGTGCAGAATAGTGACTTGTGTGACAACATAGAAAAGATGTAAGAAAAAAATAGTTACTGGATAATTTATTTATCACAGATGTGGCTTTTGCTGAATCCCAGTTAGGAAATGATGATGAGCTTTTCAGTGGATGCAATTTTGTAAATGTTTAGCGTTGTTGCCAGGTTCTGTGTTTTTCAACGGAATTGGACTACGTTTGAACTACTGCTGTTTGTTCATTTTTAGCTGAACGTATTATGTTTTGTCTCACCAAACAGGTCTACTTTCTACATTTATAATCACATGAGTGTGAAACCTTCACATACTGAAAGTGTGACTTTTTCTCCTAGCTATAGCGCAGAAAACTGTAGATGTTCCTGAACTACTGTATGTTTCATAACTTAATATCTGAAACATAAATTAAAAATACATGCAAGATACAACAGAGACATTTTGACAGCTAGGATCTGATTACAAACTGAATCGATTAGGTTTATGTCAATTTTGCTATCTGAAAACTTGATCGAAGCTTGACGTTCACTGTATGAGGAAATCTCACTTAGCTAGCAATGTTTTAGACATCTTTATGCAGACTGACTGTGTTCCCTTTCAAAGGGAACATTGACGTTGCGTAGCCCATAGTGTTATGCTAAACGCAACGTCTCGTTCCCTTCTCAGGGAATAGGGTTACATGCATAAACCAGACATTCCCTTTCAAAGGGAACTTTAACGTTGCATTTAGCATAACACTATGGGCTACGCAACGTCTCGTTCCCTTCTCAGGGAACAGGGTTACATGCGTAACCCAGACGTTTCCCTGCCGCGTTTGCTAAACTGGCTCCTTACACAAGATGATCTTTTCAGAAGGATAGTTAAGGCAAGGATAGAAAGTAAATAAAAACATTTCCATGCCAGTTAAGTGAAATATACAGCATTTTTGGTTTCTGAAAGTGAAGACGCCAAAATGTGTTATGGCTAAAAACCTGATTTTTCATCTTTTATGATTTTGCTTAACAGAATTCAGGCACACCAATCAGTTTTCCTTATATTGCCACATATAAGTAATCATAGAACACCATTTAGGACCTTGGTAAAAGAACCATTTAAGATGGAAAATGCATTTAAGAACCATTAAAGAACCCTTTAAGAGTGCATGATTTGAGATGGTTGTTAATGGCTATTGACCTAGCAACCCGGAAGCACATTGATGATAAATCATGTGTATTCTATAAGATCAGACAAGGTGTGTAATTTATTTACAACGTTAAATATCTATAGCTATAAAGTATGTTCTAAAACTGGAGGGCAGGGTGGCTTAGTGGTTTGCCTTGCACCTCCAAGTTTGGGGGTTTAATTCCCGCCTCTGCCCTGTGTGTGCAGAGTTCTGCCCATGAGCATGTTCTGCCCGTGCTTTGGGGGCTCCTCTGGGTACCCTGATTTCCTCCCCCAGTCCAAAGACATGCATTGTAGGCTGATTGGCATCTCTAAATTGCCTGTAGTGTGTGAATGGGTGTGTGAATGTGTTTGCAATTGTGCCCTGCAATGGGTTGGCAAAACATCCAGGATGTCCCCCGCCTTATACCCCAAGTCCCCTGGAATAGGCTCCAGCCCCTCATGTGTCCCCGTGTAGGGTAAGCGGTACAGAAAATAGATGGATAGATGTTCTAAAACTAATCTGGGGGGTAAACACAGGTCTAAAAAAAATAGTCAAAACAAGTAAATAATTGCTGCTAGAATGTCAATTCATAAATTATTATCAATACCTGGGACATTTTTGAAGACTATTCTCCCTGCCATTGGGTAACATTATTCTGTTTTAATTACAATGGAAAAAATATTATCTTCCATCTCTTTCCCTAAGTCTTTTAAACAATGCAGACAGACCAAGAAAATATCCCATGTTGATTTAGAGCAGTTCACACCCATATGTTGTGTAATAGCACACGGGTCTATTAAAAAATTATAAGCATTGCACAACAGCATGTTTTATTAATGTTAATGCAATGCTGGCAGGACCTTTCTGCTTGGTGGGAGCATGTGAGTGTGTGTAACCACAAATGAGGTAGTGTGACTCTTCATGTGTACAGTATATGGATAACCATCAAATGGTTTAACCTTTACTGCATTGTTGAAAAGAGTAAATAAATCAGACAAGTCTAACCACATAAGTCGAGAGAAACACACACTGCACTATCTGTGTTTCACATAATATTGGAGTGTCCTTTTGGTACCATCGATTTTACACATAAAGCCAAAGTGTGTGCCTGCATGTGCATTGTGTTCTCTAAAGTATACAGCTGTGTTAGGGTGTGTACTTAATCGAATAATTTTCCAGACACCCACGCAGAGACACCCTTCTGTTTCTCTTTTTCAGTCATCTAACTCACCTCACTATTTAAAATAATAATAATAATAATAAAAAAGGAGCATTTAGTTAAAAAAAAACAAAAAAAAAACAATATTCCTTGGCCACATCAAGGTCAATTAATGAAAGTAATCTTTCTTTATCCACCCAAAAGTGTTTATGAGCTCTCAGGTCATAAATCAGCCCAGTCCAGCAGTCTCTACAAGAGTGACATCATTGTGACCACTCCTCACAGCAATGCACATAAAACAACCACGCATTCCATATGTTATAGATATCATCTGTAAAAAATGAGTCTCGGGAGCTCACAGGAAACAATCTGCCTAAGGAGATGTTACTATCCGAATACACTTTATACACATTGCATGCATCCATCATGTATTCTTATGTAAGTATTATGAACTCACAGTTCCAGGGAAACTGGAACAAGCATGTGCTTAGTCATCATTTATCTTAAAAGGCTGTTTGTGTTAACCTCTTCTCTTCATCAATACATCAGAACTTTTTATTTTTTTTATTTTTTAAATTTATGATGTTTACAATCACATGTAAGCTCATGCAAATAAATATAAACAGAAGACCCAAATATTCACTAACACTTTTTCTGACCGTAATCATCCAGATTTGGTGTTAAAAGTAATCCATAATTAAACTGTTTTCTATCTATGAACAATTTTTGCCGCTAGCTGTGATATACTATAAATCTATGAACCTGAACATTTGATGCCTGTGGTGGTCCGTTACATCTGTTGTACAAGATCAGAAATGACAAAGCAAAATGTCAGTTCTGCACACTTAACCTTTAGATACACTTTATCCGTATGGCCTTTGACTTTTTGTTTCTTTTTTTTTTTGCCTACTTGATGTTCTAGGACTCTTACGCAATCTTTCTGATACAGATCACACGACTAGATGTTTTTCACAGGGAGAAAACACTAGATGGATATTTTTCTATGGAACTGATTTTACAAATGCTCTTTTGCATGCCAAAGATTCCAAGGAGAATTTATGTAGGCCTGCAGGGGCGGGATTATGCAATAGGCAGATGTTTTATTGAAAAGAATGCATGAGAGAGAGAGAGAGAGAGAGAGAGAGAGAGAGAGAGAGAGAGAGTAAATTTATTAGTAAAGAGGGACTCCAGAATAGATGTGCTTGAGGGTGGGAGCCATAAACACAAGCTCCATTCAAGACACAGCACTCTCTCTCACACTTCTCTTCTGCTATCTGCTGTAGGAGCTGCTCTGGAATCCAACGGCCTGGTTAAAGATATACTTAAATATGCAAAAAAAAAAACAAAAAAAAAAAACATGAACACTGAGGCTGAGATAACAGTGACATAGTGAACGACCCTTACTTGTTCTGTCAATGAAGAAGTTGTTTTTAGGCATAGGAGCATAAGGGGTAGTAACCCTGTCAGTTGGATAAATCAGCCTTGAGTTTAATGTACTGTATATGATGATTATGCATGCATGATTATTCTCATTTGTGGTGTAAATCTTGCTGAGCATTTCTCTGGATTAAACAACCCTGATTACTGAGCAAGAGATATAATTCCCAATCTCTCGCTATCTTCAAACTATCTGTACCATCTAACAAAGATTTTACACTTACACTTATACAGTATACACATATACACATATAATAACATAAGTATTTATTGCAACTAATATAGAATGAACTGAACTTTAATATACCCTTATCAAAAGTCATCAATGCATGTTAGAACTAATGTATTCATGTATTCCTGTGCAAATGATTCCCTTTCTCTAGGAAGTAAACCATAACTGAAAATGTAATTATCCTTAAATGTTCCAGAATCGAGAAATTCATTTGAAATCTCTGGTACTGATTGAGTTTTCTTTTCATGTATCCCTCTAGCTTATTATTTGTGTCTTACTTTCAAAATCCCCCACAAATTTTTGTTCCAACATCAAGTCTCATGTTATTTCATTCAATGTATTATTTTATACTCACTGTGGACAGGATAGAACGCTACAAAGCTTCAGTTCATGGAACAAGGTCAATTTAAAAAAAAAAAAAAAATCTCAGTATTAAATTTCGTCATGTTTGGCCAGCCTGTGGTTGCTGTGCTGAGAGAGAGAAACAGCGGAGCTAACCCAGACTAGGGATGGGCATTTAGCCAGCTAGTATGTCTATTCATTTCTAAATGGGGGAGTGATAGTGACAATGTGTAACATTGCATTTAGACTTCATGTTTCATGGCTATATGTTGGAGTACAATCAGGGGGGGCATGTTTTTATCAGTACAAACATATCTGTCAGGTTTAAAGTAGGTTAAAAATTGTACAATCAGTAAACGGAACAGAAGGAGGTGATATTTCTGTAAAGCTGCTTTGAGACAATGTCTATTGTAAAAAGCGCTATACAAATAAAATTGAATTGAATTGAATAGAAGGCGGAGCAGTGGTGGCTTAGCGGGTAAGGCTATGGGTTACTGATCGGAAGGTTGGGGGTTTAGGCCCCAGCACTGCCAAGCTGCCACTGTTGGACCCTTGAGCAAGGCCCTTAACCCTCTCTGCTCCAGGGGCGCCGTATCATGGCTGACCCTGCGCTCTGACCCCAGCTTCTTGACAGGCTGGGTTATGCAAAGAAAACAATTTCACTGTGCTCTACTGTATATGTGACCAATAAAGACTCATCATTATCAATTATTCTCCTTTTCTTTTCTTTTTTTGTTTAGGAACACTATGTTGAAGTTGACATGCAAGAAGTGAACCATAAAAATATTGATTCTGCTCAGATTGATTTTCATGTTCTGTTTCTGAGACCTGAATAGAAATAATTTAGTGAGACTGTACTTTTTTTGCATTATGATTTTTAGTACACTTTATTACCCAAGTCACTTTAATCGTGAGTCTTTGGTTAACGTTTCCAAATTTAATCAGACAAACCCTAACATAACAAAAAAAAAAAAATCATTGCTGGCTCAAGGCTATTTATTCATACATTTCATTTTATTATGTTCTTTCTTTATTATACTTGGTGAGCACAGATGCTGGCATTAGAAGCAGGATACAGGACACTCACCTGAGCGGCTGGGTTGTTTGGCGACAGGCAGTGAGACTTCACTCAGAGGCAGTATGTAGACGTCAGGGCTGCCGGCAGAGGCTGGCGATGCCAGCGTGGACATGTCGGCCTGGTATTCATCTCCCTCTGCATTCTCAAACTCCTACACCAGCAGCGTACACAGAGGGCAAAGAGCTGTGGTCAAACATAGGGAACCGGGGGTTCCCTACTACAGTATGATAGGGTTATAAGACTGGGTGGTATATAATATAAATGTAAGAATTATTTAATAAAAAATGAATTGCATATAAAATGTTTTCACTGCAATATACAGTACAGTATTGTACTATTTTTCCTAGCCTGCTTTCTGTGCAGCATCATTTTGACCCAAATAAAACAGCATTTGGTCATTTCAAATGAACCCGAATAGCATACAGTGCAGTCTGTAACGTGGACAGTGACACTTTTTATTGTTGTTGTTGTGGTTGTTGTTGTTGTTGTCGTCGTCGTTCAGCACATTGGATTTGAAATGTAACCTCATAATTTCTTGCTTTATTAATACAGATATGTCTTTGGGCAGCATGTTATAAACAGGAAAAAAAATTCTACATGTAGAAATATAGTTTGCTCTCAGTGAAGAAGTTTTGTTTTTAAGGATAAGAGTATAAGGGACAGTAAGCTGCTGGACCCTTGAGCAAGGCCCTTAACCCTCAACTGCACAGTTGTATAAATGAGATAAATTTGGTGTCTGCCAAATGCCATAAAAATGTAAATGTAAAAAATTTTAAAAAATTTAAAAAATGTATATGATGTATACATGATGATGCACATTTGGAGTGGTCTTGTTGATTAGCATCGAATCTGAATTAACAACCCTGATCAAAGAGACATAACTCACCTGATCTTCAAACTATCTGTGCACATACTGTATCTTCCACTATCTTCAATCTATCCTTATCACCTGTCAAGGATTTCCATGTAGAAATGTTATTATGCCAACTAATATAAACTAAAATAAAATGAATTGAAATTAAATTAAATATACCAGCCCTTACAATAAGACCTCAATGCCTTTTCCAACTACTATGTAATAATTTATTCATATGCAAAAACCTTTCTCTAGGATGGAAAAGCTAATTATCCTTAAATGGTCTGGAACAGAAATGTTCATTTGAAATCACTTTTTCTTTTCGCGTATCCCAGTAGAATATTAGTTATGTCTTACTTCCAAACTCCCAAATGTTTTTGTATCAAACAGCAATCAAATTTTGCAACGTGCAAAATCATCTTTACTTTACTCTCTTGCACATGAACATATGATGCATCAACAAACAGCTGGCAGAAAAACAACGGGTCTACTGTCCAATTACAGCCGTTTTATACTTGGAAATATATCGTATATGAAAGCCATGATTCCTGTAGGTTTTATTAAAATAAATGTAAACACTCTCAAGTTAAAGTCATAACCATTATGCTGGAGTAATGATCCAGAAACAAACACACACTGTAATTATCCACTGATTATGAGCCACACTCATAACCAACCATTAATTCATCTTCAAAAAAACAAAAATATACATGAATACATTTTAACAATAATGATTATGGATGTGATTACAGTGAGCAAAGAGAGTCATGCTTGTAACCAAGTAAATGTTCCTCAGACCCAATTATAGACATATTCATTAGTTTACAATAAAGTGCTAAATGTGCCCACAGTGGCATTATAAACTGCAGTGGTGAAAGGGGAATAAAGAAAAAATTGCCAGTTACTAAAAATCAGAAATCTTTCTCCGGATGCTCTTAAAGATCCACAGGACTTAAAAGACTGCTGGGTTCTGGGGTTAAAGAAATGGAAAACAGTGACCTAGAGAGGTTTTCATACTTTACTATACACACACACACACACACACACACACACACACACACACACACACACACACACACACAGACCTCTCTGGGACACCATTGTCCTCATCTTCACACGACCCCTCAGTGTTCCACATAATTCCCAGCTTTTCCTGTTTCCCCTCGAGGGAATTTCTTTCTTTCTTTCTTTCTTTCTTTCTTTCTTTTAAAATATAAGATAGTATATTACAGAAGTGAAATCAGTGCACATCACCAGACAACGTAATTCATATCAAATGTTCATTTAATCACATTTACTGTAATTCTGCATGAATGAAAAGCTTTATGAAGTCCCATGCAGCGAAGTAACACAGGAAATCTCTCACACAGGAAATCTTTCTGCTACTGAGAGTCAGACACCGAAAGACATAATGCAAAAGCTCGAGGGATTCATAGGCTAATTATGTGCATATGGGTCACAACTGAGTCGTGTCTTTTTTGTACCTGGAAGCTGTTCCTCTTACTTAAACCTATTATTGTGCACAAATATGATTCACCTCTTACTTCAATGTCTTATTACAGTATTTAGAGGAAAATGCATACAGTATAAAATGTAGATTTAGTTCTAAAATCGGACTGGTTGAGCTGTGGGAAGTTGTTGTAAAATCTTTGACACTGAGCACATCACAATAACTGAATTCTGTGTTACTGCACCGGGTTTCAAACTGTTACACTTAAGCCATTGTTTTGTCCACAGAATGCATAATCTTTGTCTGCTATGTTGCTTAGCAACGAAACCTTTGTGTTAACAGACTACTTTGCATGGTGGAAGAGGTATTGGACAGACAGACAGACAGACAGACAGATAGACAGACAGATAGATAGATAGATAGATAGATAGATAGATAGATAGATGGTTTTTCATAAATCCCTGCCTAAATAAATGATATAGTCCAGTGGTTTTCAAAGTGGGGTATCTTCAGAAGTCTGTATTTTTAATGTGTTTTAAAGACATCTTGCAAAAGGGGGGCCTCAGTCAAATGTTAATGCCATTTGGGGGGCCTTGCCCTGGAAAAGTTTGGGAACCCCTGATATAGTCAATAAAAAATAAACAATATTCCCAACTCATTGTACTGAATAGTCATTTTTAAATAGGAAAGTTTTCAGAAAAATACAAATGTCATAAGCCAACATCTTGTTGTAATGTATCTTCAATGCATGCCATTATTTGTATGTGCAGTCAGTTTATTATAAAGATTCCCAGCTGCTGTGATTTTCAAATATTCTCTCAGGCAGGATGTGTAGAAAAGATGAGACAGGGAAAAAGCAAAAACAAAAAAAAAGGTACTCTAGAGATCTACTGTATGTGTTTACACACACTGAGAGTTACAGTATACAGAGCAGCAGAGGGTCACTGTCTATAGAGGAATGAAATCCCACAAGGACATCTGGTTGCCAGAAAATTGTTTATCTTGCTGCTTTGTTGGTTGCAATGGCTCTCATCACATGTCTCTCAGCAAAAATAATCGCCCATTCTATCTATTCTATCTACTTATCAAATAATATTTATCCATCAGCTATGAATGCCTTTTTAAGACCTGTTTTTGACCAAGCCCTGTGTAAATGTGGCTAGAAAACAATTATCATATATTAAATGATGGTTAATTCCACAGTAACGCTATAAATTCAGGCCTTCCTGTAGACTTACTGAATACTACTGCATGATAAACTATGCCCACACCGCAATTCTGAAAGTTCAAGCCTTAAATGTAATTATTAGTCAAATGCTATATCTAATAGGATGCAAAGTATTATGAGTATTATATTATATTATTATAAATGTAACACAATGTGTGCTTGTAAAAATGCAGCATTCAATGGATTGTTTTTATTTTCAGTACTAGGGTTTTCAAGTAGACAAATCTCACTATTAATTGAGCAGTTTAATTCAGGACTAAAAGCAGTACATAATCTTAAAATTAGTACAAAGCAGTACATACAGTAATCATATAACTTTTTGGTTCGACTCTTGCTAAATATGGGTGACTGTTCTCAAATCTTAACCCTGATAATTAGGTGCATGACTGCATCTTCTCCTACATTTAAAGAAAAAGAGCATAATAACTGATATAAAATTATTTCAGAAAATGCTCAATCCACACAGGTATCAACTTGCTGCTTTGGTAATCACAATAAGAAAATGCTGAGATCATGAGAACGAAAAATATAAGAGAACTTCTCATATATTGGTCATATCATGCATAATAAATTTCATGTTGTGCTTACTGTAGTTTCCAAGCTAAACAGAGATTATATTATTTCCTCCCTCAGCATAAAGAGAGCAATGTAGCATTCATGTGTCTCATGCATAATTCACTGGGTATGGAATAACATATGGTGCACAAAGAGTGAAAAAAAGATCCACATCTACATAGGCATACACATTGTAAAATACTAACATCTTTTTGGCTTGGTTAACCATATCTTATTTCAGATAAATTAATAATAATTTCCCCCAAACCATCACCTGTTTAGACGGCAATTATTTACAAAAGTTCATGAATATCAGAAACCTTAAAATAACAAAAAATAACGAATTAATTACAATTAAAAGCTTACCTTGTATTATTTCTGATAACACACATATTGGACCTGAGTTCCTTATGGTGTGTCAATAGTATTGCCATAACAGCCGGGGGTACCTGTACTGTTTTCTGCACCCTCACTTAATAACTTCTGCCCTAAATGCCCTTGCTGAAGCTCCCTCAGTGCCAGCACATGCATGGCACCGGAAAATCGTACATTTCAGACCACATAGCGGAGAGAGATACATAGCTGCGCCACTAAAGAACCAGCCACCATGTGGATGATATTGTGCAGCTGACTTATCTTATAGGGAATACAAACAGAGGAGGGAGAGGAGAGCAGGAAACGTGGGAGGGAGAAAGAAAATGAGAGGCAGACAGACAGATTAAGAGGCGGATGAATGGGTGAATGCATGGACGGATGGAAGGATGAATGGATGAAAGGAGGGGCAAAGTCCACAGAGAGAAGAGACAGCAGCAGCTGAGAACGCTAGCCAAAGTGAAAGGGGGGAGGGATGAAGTTTTACATTCTGAGCTCATGACATCACTCTCTTTTTTTCCATCCTTCCTTTCTCACCCTTTTTTCACATCTGTAGAGCAGACCCCTTCTACACACACACATTCAAACGTTGGAGAGCATGTGTCTTTTTGTAGAAGCAAGAGGCGTGCCAGGTTCAACAAGGAGGCTCCTCCGTATTTCTTTCCCTCCCTCTCTTTATCCCTTTCTCCCCAAGGATACACTTCCACTTCCTGTCACACCCTGTGTGTGGGTAGTAGGTGCTCTATGTGTAAGCCAGATGTCTCACACAGACACACACACACACACACACACACACACACACACACACTGTTCTATGCATCATATTGTGTCTATGTGTACATGTGCATTTGTCTCATGCATTTACGATACCCTGTGAGAGACGGTGGGTTGTTTTGTTTATACAGTTAGGTTTAAGTCAAGTCAATCAAGTGGCTTTTATTGTCATTTCAACTATATACAGCTGGTACAGTACACAGTGAAACGTTCCTCCAGGACCATGGTGCTACATAAAACAACACACTAACTACATGAGATGACACAGAACTAAATAAGACCTACACATTTTTACATAAAGTGCATGTGCAAACGTGTGCAAACAACACAAGACAGTATAGTAACTACTAAAACAGGACAATAGGCACAGTAAGTGCCAGTGTAGCGCTGACCAGTACACAGTTCTCGTGTGGAAGTGTCCGATATAACAGGTAGTGCAAAAAGATAGATGCCAAAGAATAACAATAAAATAAAAAATGCTGTGAATATAAACATAAGATCCTGTTTCATAGTATTCAGCAGATTAGCTTATACCATATGTGGACATAGCAGTTATTGCGGTAGCAGCCAGGTAAAAATTATAATAGTGACAAGAAATTAAACATAATATTATAAGTACAGTAGCAGCAAAAGTACATGTAGTCAGTACAGAAATGTGCAAAGATTGCAAGGGGAGTGGGATGGTGTTCCGTTCAGTATGAGTGAGTGTGCGTGTGTTTGTGTGTGAGTGTGTACATGTGCATGTGTGTGTGTGTTTGTGTGTGTGTTTGTGTATGTGTCAGTCCAGTCTCTGAATATTGAGGAGTCTGATGGCTTGGGGGAAGAAACTATTACACAGTCTTGCCGTGAGGGCCCGAATGCTTCAATACCTTTTTCCAGACAGCAGGAGGGTGAAGAGTGTGTGTGAGGGGTGTGTGGTGTCATCCGCAATGCTGGTGGCTTTGCAAATGCAAATGTCTATGATGGTGGGGAGAGAGACCCCGATGATCTTCTCAGCTGTCTTCACTATCCGTTGTGGGGTCTTGTGATCTGATGCGGTGCAATTTCCGAAACCAGGCAGTTCAGAAGGCAGGCAGCTGCTCAGGATGCTCTCAATAGTTCCTCTGTAGAATGTGCTGAGGATGAGGGGTGGGAGAGGGGCTTTTTTCAGCCTCTGCTTTCTTAATTATTGAGCTGGTGTTGTGGGACCAGGTGAGGTTCTCTGCTATGTGAACACCAAGAAATTTGGTGCTCTTGACAAGCTCCAAAAAGGAGCCGTCAAAGTTCAGCAGAGAGTAGTCGCTTTCTGCTCTCCTCATAGCTTTTGTTTTGTCCACATTCAGAGACAGGTTGTTGGCTCTGCACCAGTCCATTAGCACCTCCTCTCTGTATGCTGACTCATCATTCTTGCTGATGAGATCCACCACGGTCGTGTCATTGGCGAACTTGATGATGTGATTGGAGCTGTGCGTTGCTGCACAGTCATGAGTCAGCAGAGTGAACAGCAGTAGACTGAGCACACAGCCCTGGGGGGCCCCCATGTGGTGGTGCTGGAGATGCTGTTCCCAATCCGAACTACCTGACGGTCTCCCAGTCAGGAAGCCAAGGATCCAGTTGCAGATGGAGGTGTTCAAGCCCAGCAGGTTCATCTTTCCAATCAGGTGCTGAGGAATGATGGTGTTGATGCTGAACTGAAGTCTATGAACAGCATTCGAACGTAGGTGCCCTTTTTGTCCAGGTGGGTGAGGGCCACCATCATTTGTGGAGCAGTTGGGATGATATGCAAATTGCAGGGGGTCCAGTGAGGAGGGCAGCAGGATCTAGATGTGCCTCATGACGAGCCTTTCAAAGCACTTAATGATGATGGGTGTAAGTGCAATGGGACAGTAGTCATTGAGACAGGATATTGAAGACTTCTTCGGTACAGTGACAATGGTGGTGCCCTTGAAGCATGTTGGAACAATGGCACTGCTCAGGGAGATGGTGAAGATGTCAGTGAGAACATCTGCCAGCTGGTCTGCACATTGTAAGGATCCGGCTAGATCCTCACGGGTTTCTCAGGAAAGTTAATATAATTCAGCCGGACACAAAGTGAAAGTGCTGTTCTTCGTTTATTACATTGAAGGATACCATAGGCTTACGCATGGTTACAGGTCGTCCATTAGAAGGGGATTAACCGAGTAAAACATCCCAAAAATGGTACCTTAACATGAGACCGCGTGTCAGCACACAATGTGGAGGTCACAGAGAGAGAGAGAGCAGGGCGGTGACCATGCCCCTTGACCCCACATGACATCATCATAGCCGATCAGTACAACATCCTCTGAGCACTTTCCATGGGCTTTCCGTGGGTTGACTCTGCATAGAGTTTTCCTCATATCAGCCGTGATTAGACAGTAGAAGGTTAGAAGGTCTTCTTCCCAGTCACATCATTTTGGGCCTCAAACCGAGCATAGAAGTTCTTCAGCGCATCTGGAAGGGAGGCGTCACTGTCACAGGTGGGTGATGTTGTCCTGTAGTGGCTGATGGCCTGAATGCCCTGCCACATGTGCTGCGCATTGCCGCTATCCGTGAAGTGACTGTGGATTTTCTGGGTGTGTGCGCACTTTGCCTCCCTGATGGCCCAGGACAGTTTGGTCTTCGCTGTTCTTATGGCTGCCTTGTCACCTGCCCTGAAGGCGGAGTCTTTGGTCCTCAGCAGTGCACGCACCTCTGTTGTCATCTGGTTGGAGCATGTGGTGATGGTCTTGGAGACAGTGACATCATCAATGCACTTGCTGATGTAGCTGGTCACTGATGCTGTGTATTCCTCCAAGTTGGTGGAGTCACTGTCGGTTGCAGCGTCCCTGAACATGCCCCAGTCAGTGTGCTCAAAACAGCCCTGAAGAGCAGAGATGGCTCCTGCTGGCCAGGTTTTCACCTGCTTCAAAACTGGCTTGGAGCATCTGATGAGTGGTCTGTGTGCTGGGATTAGCATAACAGAGATGTGGTCTGAGTAGAAGAGGTGGGGGCAGGGCTCACTCAGTACGCACTGGGATTTTTGTGTAAACATGATCCAACGTGTTCGCCCCTCTCGTTGCAAACTCCACACGTTGATGGAATTTAGGGAACACTGATTTGAGATTTGCATGGTTGAAATCGCCAGCAATGATAAACAATCAATTGGGGTGTGTGCTCTATAGTTTGCTAATAGCCCCATAAAGTTTACAGAGCGCCTTAGCATTAGCACTGGGGGGAATGTATACTCCAATTATAAGAATGGTGGTGAATTCCCAGGGTAAATAAAATGGTCTGTATCTAACAGTCCCAAACTCCATCAGCGATGAGCAGTAACTAGAAACTAGCATCGAGTTCTTGCACCATTCAGTTTTGATGTAAACATATAAGCCACCACCATGAGCCTTACCACACAGAGCTGCATTTCTGTTTGCACAAAACAAGGCGAGCTCATCTAGCTGAATGGTGTCATCTGGAACTCTGCCGCTGAGCCACATCTCCATGAAAACAAAAGCGCAGCAGTCTTTAAACTCATGCCGCGTTGCCTGCTGGAGTCAGATATAGTCCAAGTTACTGTCCAGGGAGCAGACACTGGAGAGCAGGATGGATGGGAGAAAAGGCCGGCTAGGGTTTGTTTTTAGCCTAGCATGGACCCCGCCCATTTGCACCACCTCATGGTTTTTCGATGGAAGATGTACAGTACCGCTTCTTTACAATTTATTTACAAAGCATTTAACAGAGATATAACAGATATATTATTAAGAAGCTCTATTGAGTCTAGAATGCAGCAGTCAGCGTTCTTATGAGAACCAGAAACTTTCACCATATAAACCTTATCTTATCCACAATACATTTATGCCAGGAATATTTCTCTGGATGAACTTTGTTGATTTGCATATATGAAATACACAATCCTCCACAAACAGTGTTGGAAAATCAGCTTGTATTTTCTCAGCCTAAATGTCTTGTTGCTATAAGTGCTGCTTTTTGTTTTTGTTTTCTTAAATTTGTCTTAAGGGTATGCAAACAACCTTATGTGTGTGCATGTTTATATGAACATGTGAGTCTGTATTCAGTCTCTAGTCAGATTTAACCACTGTGCGTAATCACATTTTCCCTAATCAGCGTGCCATGACCAGGGAACAACTGCTGAGGTTTTCCGCAGCCCACTTACGGTATATAGGTGGAATTTCATGACTTCAGAATATTCGACAGGAGGGAAGAACTGTGTATTTTTCAGCTGTGTATAAGATACTGTGTGAACTGCAGATCCCCTGAGAGTATTTACTGATAACCAGGTCCTCATTCTGTCTGCCCTAACTTCTTCTTTCTGTCTTCAGCCCTTGTTCTACCTTTATCTTACATCGTCTTATCTCTTTCAACTCTACCCTAATTTCTCAAGTGTCTTGACCCACATTTTGAAAAATTCATAATCTGTGAGTCCATCAGCTGCTACATCTCTTATACTTTTCTGATAGAAGCATATGGACTGACCTCTGGTTGTTTATTACATACAACACAACTCCATATTTTCAGTTTTCCTGTTACAGATTAAGCTTTCTTACTTACATCTTTCTTCAGTGTGATTTCCTTTGCTCAAATTTTAGAGCTACTTGATAGTGTTTGACAGTGTTCTCACCTTAAATCCAATCTCTCCTTTCTTGCAGCACAGGCAGGCCAGCATGAGGAAGATGAAGGTGAAGAGGCCAGAAAAAGACACAGCCACCACAGCCAGAGAGGACGACCAGGAGAGCTCACTCAGAGGAACACCATCTGTGGGAGAGCAGCAGTAATACACATAAATACCCAGTAAATACTGCACCAACGTTAGTTCTTTCTTAAAGCAGATTTTGAACAAAATAACATGAGGAAAAATTATAGCTGCCATTACATGTTGCTGCTCATATTGGTCACTGAGACAATCCAATATAAAAATAGCAATTGCAAGCTTCAATAAACTCCAGCAATAAAAAAAATTCCACCCATCCATCCATTTTCTTTATTGCTTATCCTACTGGGTCACAGGGAACATGGAGTCTATCCCAGGGAGCATGGGGGACAAGGCGGGGTACACCCTGGATGGGGTGCAATGAAAAACTGTTTCACAAAATGTTAAAAATTGCCAATCAAACTGATCTCATTAATCCTGATTAGTATATACACATAATGTGTGTGCAGTTTAATAGATTATTGGAACTGCCAAACCATGAAGTCAGACCTGCTACACTGAATAAATTACTACATCCATCCAACCATCTTCCATACCGCTTATCCTACACAGGGTCACAGGGAGCCTGGAGCCTATCCCAGGGAACTCAGGGCACACAAGGTGGGGGACACCCTGGGTGGGGTGCCAACCTAACGCAGGGCACAACTACATACACATTCAAACACTACAGACAATTTGGAAATAAGCCTACAAAGCATGTCTTTGTACTGGGGGAGGAAACTGGAGTACCCAGAGGAAACCCCAAAGCACAGGGAGAACATGCAAGCTCCGTGCAAGCTCAGAGGGCGGAGGAGTGATTCAAACCCCCAACCCTGGAGGTGCAAGGCAAGTGTGCTAAACTCTAAACCACCCTGCACCCCTGAATTACTACATTAATAAGAAAGTTGTTATTTTTTTATTATTGAAATGCAAAATAAGTTAATGAGTCTTTGATTGGATTACAGTATACAACAACAATTCAGTAGTATTTGTCCAATATTTTATTCCATATTCCCTCCACTGACCTAAGGCAGCGTAGTATTTCCAGAGCTCATACTGATCAGATGCTAAGTACAATTCATTTATGGAAACTGATTTTGAAGAGTTTTTGTTTGTAGTTTGATATATGCATTGACACAGTAATTGTCTCACAAACCAGAACTGTCATTAGGGAGTGAGCAGTTTCCATCACTCAACATGGCCAAAAACAGACTACTCTCACAGAAAAAGGCCATTTACTTGACACTGTCAATGACCAACCATAGATTATTGTTTTAGTATAATGCGAGAAGGAAACAATTATGAACAGAGTGCTACAACATAAACAGTCTGGTAACATTGTGGTTAATATTCAGTAGTCTCACTATAATCTCTTCTAGAGGGTCTGAAGCTGAGACTAGGACACTATGAAATGTTTTTCAATCCACTGATTACATCTTGTTCTAAAGAGTTAATTGTTGGCATCCTCATAAATCATATGAGCTGATAGAGTTTGCTCTTGGCTTAGTGGAATAGGAATGAAGGAAATCATGTTTTATATCACGTAAACCTCATTATATCATATAATCCTCATAGGTGCTTGCATTATTTCTTTACTTTTTTCCATGACAACACCATACTACAGCTTGTACAGTATAAAGTAATACACAGAATACACTGTACAAGGTAAAATGTTTAAAACTTGATCCATGGAATCTGAAATCTACACATTACAAACAAAATAATCCAGACAGCTACAAACAGGCCATATGGTACTGCACAACCACTAAACATTTTTGGCAACAAGTCACTAGTCAATTATACCTCCTGCTGCACCTCCACCTTCATCACGTTACTAAGAAAAGCAGCAGAGAACTTGTTATAGTCGTAACAATTGCCAAGGAAACTATACTGAAGAATTGGAAATCAAAGAATCGCATCAATCTCACTCACTGAGATATACATACCACACACATGCTCAACATGAATGCTGAATATGTTTCCCTTTTAGACACCATAGTGCTAAAATCAGGACATGCGATGCAATTCACCACTTAACTAGCAAAAATGAAATGATAAAACTGTCCATAATCAATAGCTCATCCATTTATATGCACTTTAAGAAGGAAAAAAAAAAATTAAACGTGATAAACAAGTGCAGATGTGCTGCATTATTAAACTCCATAAAATGGCTATCTCTGCAGGAAGAACATTCTGCTGAAAGCTCTAAATATGGGATGAAACAGCAGTAAGTGCCTCTCAACTAACCTGAACTCTGTGTACAGATGAACCTGAAACAGATGGGATGGACAGAAGGTACATAAGACCTTGAGTAAGCTGAAAATCTCCCCCTATTTTTTCCTCTGTACTTTCTTCTCCATCTCTCTATCTCTCCCTATTCCCTCTCACTCATCATGCTTTCACTTATCCATCCTGCTGATGCCTGTCTGATTAGAGACAGCTGTTCCATGTGCTGAATCCATCCATTTAAATTTTAATATCTTCACTGCAGAAGCGTGGGATAAGTGGATTCTCTAAAAGTCAAAATGATCATGACCTTGAAATTTTATGGCCATAAGAGAGAAAGAGAGAGAGAGAGAGAGAGAGAGAGAGAGAGTGTGTTAGTTTGGCAATTTATGTATTCAGTCTGACACACAACTAATATGTCATTTCATCCAGTGTAAGATTATATCATATCATTTTCAACACGTCACAGAGTCGGAAAGCATTTGCCACAACTGCTCCGTGTGTGTGTGTGTGTGTGTGTGTGTGTGTGTGTGTGTGTGTGTGTGTGTGTGTGCGCTTGCTCATCTGGATAGGTGATCATCTACTGTATATTTCATCCTGAATTCTACCAGAAGGCTAAGGCTGCTAAAACATGCACTGTCACTTTCTATCAGCTTGCCCCCACATCTGCTGGCATATTGGTATGTTGGAGTTGCAAATAAATCCAGAGGGTTTTTTGTATTTTAAATATGCAAAAAAAAAAAAAAAAAAAAAAAAATAGCACACTAATATTTTAACAACTGATACAGTGCATCCGGAAAGTATTCACAGCACTTCACTTTTTCCACATTTTGTTATGTTATAGCCGTATTCCAAAATGGATTAAATTCATTATTTTCTTCAAAATTCTACAAACAATACCCCATAATGACAACGTGAAAGAAATTTGTTTGAAATCTTTGCAAATTTATTAAAAATAAAAAACAAAAAAGCACATGTACATAAGTATTCTCAGCCTTTGCCATGACACTCAAAATTGAGCTCAGGTGCATCCTGTTTCCACTGATCATCCTTGAGATGTTTCTACAACTTGATTGGAGTCCACCTGTGGTGAATTCAGTTGATAGGACATGATTTGGAAAGGCACACACCTGTCTATATAAGGTCCCACAATTAACAATGCATGTCAGAGCACAAACCAAGCCATGAAGTCCAAGGAATTGTCTGTAGACCTCTGAGACAGGATTTCAAGAAAACTTCTTTCACATTGTCATTATGGGGTATTGTTTGTAGAATTTTGAGGAAAGTAATGAATTTAATCCATTTTGGAATAAGGCTATAACATAACAAAATGTGGGAAAAGTGAAGCGCTGTGAATACTTTCCGGATGCACTGTAGTTGAGATGTTGGTGTTCTTAAAATACAGGACAAAATGTATTCTTGTAGCTCTTCTCACTGCTAGGATTAAACAAACACAAAGAAACAAACCTTAAACCAGAATGACTTCAAACTGGTTCTATGTAGAAGCCTATAACAGATGGTTCAAACTGGTTTGTGCTGGTTACATCTGGCCTGTTACTTTTATCTGGTTCAGATTCTTGCTTGAAATCAGTGTGCATGATGATTTCAAGCTGTTCGCTTTTTTGCAGGATTAATATGTTCTGAGTTTTTTTTCCCCCCTCCAATTTGTCATAAGTGACAGATGTACTTCCTCTGTGTCAGAAAGCATTTGCCACAACTGCTCTTTGTGTGTGTGTGCGGGGGGGGGTGTCTATGTTTCTGGTAATAAACTGCTAACACAGAGAGGACACTTTAAATTGTGAGGTTTTTACAGTTACCTTGCAAGATGGCAAACACCAGTGAATACGGTATACAGACAGAAAAGTCTGCCTAAAAAGCATCATTGATGCATCGTTACTGACTGACTAAGATAGATAGAATAAGGTACAGAAATCATTACACAGGTCTGAGGTGCAATCGAAACCCCTCCCAATATGTAGCGCCAAAAACACACACAGTCTATGACTGCCGAAATGTCATGCAGAATTACAGTTTTTATGCAGTGAGCATATTTTTGCACAAAATAACTGAAAACAAGGAACAATACAGGAAGTCACTGGTTAAGTATCATTTTTATAGTATAATAGTTGAGCAGATTTTTAAAATATGTGATACAGCAATCAGGCTGACTAACTGAAATGTAAATGCACGGGGTTGAATCTGAGCAGGCAATCCAGACAGAAGATGCATAAAACCGTCATGTAAATGGAGGCAGAGTAATTAAATTTCAACTCAAATTAAAAAAGACACAAGAGACATAATGTGGAAAACAAAAAGATGAGTTGAGAGACAGACAGAGAGAGAGAGAGCTGGACCTGGGCCAGCGGCAGACGGTATGAGTCTCCACACATACAGCAGAGGGATTGCTCTTTCTCTACCTCACTGTCCCCACCCGACCAACCCCAATTATCATCTGCTTAGCTGAAAACAGGAAAATTACATCCTAATCTGCATGCGTTGCTGCATTTTTCTGCGATGTTTTCCGTATTGTATAAGATGATCATTATTTTCCGTTTTCACACTGATGCTTGCCTTACATCACATGACTTACATAACCAATGTGCTGATTTAAAAAAAAAAGCCAGCTTTAGATTGCTGAATATTTATAAAATCATCCATCAAACACTGTGGTGTCTCTGGGTATTTGTTCCAGACATGCACACCATTTAAGTGCACTAATTAGATTCATTATTGTTAAAGAATGAGCAACAAAACAGTGCTAATGTGAGTAGAATAATATGATGCAGTCTAGCAGTGTTAGTGTTCATTAAAGCATGAAGGCAGTGTTTGGATGCACGATGTCTTTAGGGAGAAGAGCTCTTTAGTGAAATCAGGTGGTGCTGCAAGCAGTGCTGACGAAAAATACCTGCAGTCTGTGTGTACCCACCCTACTGAGTACTGAGAGACTACCTTTGAGTTTTAAATGTCCTTTCCAACCCCACACAGAGTCAAAATAAAAAGACAATTCTGTATCAGCTCAGCATGTACTGTTAATGTCTACATTTAGAATCAGCCACATGCTGCTTTGTTGCCATAGTGAGACAAAGAAAATGATTTTCTTAGCCAGGAGGATGGATGCTCTGTAGACACATTAAAGGGCAAAAACATTTACACACACACACACACACACACACACACACACACACACTTGGTTTGTACAACATAAAAGTCCCTCAGGAGTAAACAGTACACTCTCAGGAGAAAAAAAAAGGTTTCTTTGATGGTTAATATAGAAGCACTCACAGAATTCTATATAGAGCCTTTAAGGGCTCTCCACAGGCTAATAGGTTAAAACTAGCACTCTGTTGTAGGCTTCTATGTAGAAGTCTAGGGTTCCTCAGAGTCTAAGAGGTAAACAGCCTTAACTAACCCTAACTGTAAGAGTTATCTAAGAGGTTAATGGATAACCACTATCTTATAGGCTTCTACATAGAACCTTTAAGGATTCCTCAGATGCTAATGGGTAACCGGTCTGTTGTAAAGTTGGACTTGGAACTTTTAAGGGCTCCTCAGAAGCACTCATTTGTAGGGTTCAACACAGAACCTTTAAGTGTTCCCAAAGAGTGTATGCAAACACTCTGTTGCATGGTCTTACACAGAACCTTTAAGGGCTACCCCAGAAGCTATTAGCTATTATCTGGAGCATCTGCCATACAAGTCCCTGTGAATGAGCTGTTACTATAGGAACAATAATGTTTTAGACTGAGCACACTAATATAAGCCTGTCATACTGTCAGAAAATAAAAGCACACCTTCTGACTTGAGAATTCTGCACTATGGAAGTATAAACTGGTATAAACTAGTTTGAAGCAGGTACAAGTCGTAAGGCAGGCAGACTGACATGCTGAGCTATGAGCTTAATACAGTTTCAATAACTGAAGCTATATGCCTCTGATTCAGATTAACAAAAGGGCAAAGACCAGAAGGACAGCCAAAGGGCCATGACTGTATTGTGCACATGCATGCACATATGAAACACACGTCTGCACATAAATATATGCACATACTGCAGTGTGGGATTTAAATATGCGGCAGTGAACCTCCACAGACCGTCTTTCTCTTTTTATCACTCATCTAAGCAGTATAGAGCAGCGGCTCTACAAACATGCACGCTACAGTGTAAGCAGTGCTCCTTTTGCAGTTCCTGACACAGTGAGTATGTAACTCCTCCAGAAACGCTAGACCTCATCCTCAGAGACTAGACTGTGCTTTTGGCATAACTGAAAATTATTTCACCAACTCTTAATGTCTGTCCTGTACTGGCTTTGTGAGTATTAATATACACCTGAGCACAGTGCTCTCATTATCACTGCTTAAGTATGCTCGGTTCATTAGAAGTTAATGAGAAACATAGTCACACAGATTCCACCTTCTTGAGGTCACTGGAAAAGTTTTAGTGGGTTTAGTTGAATAGATTTTAGGGTTTTTGTTTTCCCCTGGACAAAGTTTTTAAAGTATACAGTATAATCATGTACGTAGGTGTCAGCAATTTTGAAATTCTGAAGGGAACTCTATGGTCCTAGATTTGCAGCCTTGGCATATTTTTCTCTCGCTACTTCACTGAAGAAGATGCAATGAAACACCCATAGTAAACATGGCACGTAGCCTGAAGGGAAGCTGTTCGGCAAAATATGAGTAAATGAGCATGTTCGTGGGTGAACTTGATGAGACAAAAAAAAAATGTAGCTTATCATGTTACAGAGAAACAGCAAAGCCATCTGTCATGAAAACGTTCTCGTGACTGATTGTTACAGCTGACTGTTACAAAGCACTGACACTGGATACTCTTCCAAACAGACAAATAAACGTCTCACAGAATTAAAAAAAAATCTTTCTGTGGAGAATCTACCATAAAATCCCTGTGCAAATTTTACTATAGAAAGGAAAACGTATTAAAATACACACAATAATATAAACCTTGCAGCTCAAACTGTTGTCAGAGCTGTTGTTACAGACAATTACACCTTCTGCCCTTCTGACCAATCAAATTTGATTGGGTTTGTGGTGTAAAGCATTGTGGTGTAAAACTATTCCTTCTGAATGATATCATTTGTGAGGGATTTTGTCATTTCTCTGAGAAGCAATCCATTCAGTAAACAGTTTGTAAATCTCACTTGAACTCTACAGTTGGCATTTTTCCAGTCCAATCTGCAAAATGTTTGCACACTGTCTTTCAAAATGATTACCCTCAAGGAGCAGACTGTTAAGTAACGAGTACCATATTGAATTACAACCAAAAGCCTAAAGGTGTATAGACATAGACATTAAAAAGAATAACAAGAGGGGATCTTCTGGTCATGAGAGGGACATAGGTCAGTAAATGTACAAAAACATCCTCTAATAGATACCTGGAAACAAATCCAAATCAAATCCCCCCTCAATTGTTATGGTTTCTAGTGGATTCTACAGTTTCCTCTCACCACCCAAAAAAATGCAAATAGGTGGATTGGCTAAGATTAATTGCCTCTACTGTAGGTGTGTGTGTGTGTGTGTGTGTGTGTGTGTGTGTGTGTGTGTGCATGGTGCTCTATGATCTGGGGGTGCATCTGGGGTGTGTTCCCACCTCATGCCCAGTATTTCCAGCATTGGGTCCTGATCTACCACGACGCTGACCAAGATAAAGCAGTTAATTGGTAAGCACTTGTTTCTCTAGACCAGTGGTCACCAACCCTGTTCCTGGAGCTCTACTGTCCTGAAGACTTTAGCTCCAACCCTAATCGTGCCCACCTGACCATCTAATCATTGCCTTAAGAAGTTCTTGATCATCTAAAACAGTGTTAGATTTTGGTTGAAGATGAAACCTGCAGGAAGGTAGATCTCAAGGAAGAGGCTTGGTGACCACTGTGCTAGAATATACCATTTATACACATATATGCACAAACAAACTTTGCGCTCAGGTCTACAACAGTGGATAGTTCATAACACCAGCGGAATAGACTTCATGTTGAGACTGTGGTGAATTTCCTGATTTCTCACTCTTTGTTTTATCGTATAACACACAGTTATAGATGGGAATTATTTATAATTACACTATCCGTGACCTAGATGAGGATGGGTTCCCTTTTGAGTCTGGTTTCTCTCAAGGTTTCTTCCTCATATCATCTCAGAGAGTTTTTCCTTGCCACCGTCGCCTCTGGCTTGCTCATTAGGGACAAATTTATCCATTTAAAATTTAGATCTGCAATTGATATATATTTCTGTAAAGCTGGTTTGTGACAATGTACATTGTGAAAAACGTGCTATACAAGTAAAACTGAATTTAATCCCTTTTTCAGGAGACTGTATTTTAAAGTTCATTTTGTAAAATCCAAAAGCTTTACAGATCTTTATTGGAAAGGGTTTAAACAATGTTTTCATGCTTGTTCAATGAACCCTTAACAATTATTGCACATGCACCCGTGGAACAGTCCTTAAGACACTAACAGTTTACAGGCAGTAGGCAATTAAGGTCACAGTTACAATAACTTAGGACACTAGAGAGACCTTTCTACTGACTCTGAAAAACACCAGAAGAAAGATGCCTAGGGTTCCTGATCACCTGCGTGAACATTCCATAGACCAGTTTATGTCTCAGTTGTTGAATGTTTTTACAAATGCAATCAGGTGATTACTAACAAAGTGTTCTTGGTAAAATAAAATGAGTACCCTTTTCTTGTTTGTTTGTTTGTTTTAGATAGAATGTTGATGCATGGTCATTATGTTTTGGTAGTTATAGGGAATTTTTGAAGGGAGATTTATACAGCGAGATTTATGAAGGGTTTTTTTTCTTTAATGGTGTCTACTGACCATATATCTAGTCCTAAAGACTCTGGCCCTCTCAAGGCTAAGAGATATTCAGAACGAATATCATGACAGATGAGCAGTCTCCTCTGGCATCGTTGTAGGTGAATGAGTCAACAAGAACCGCAGGGGAACTATGTTGGTTTAGCTTAGCTGTATTTGGAAAGGTCATACACACACACTCAGATTAATGTCAGACTCATCTTGGCACCTTCAGCGCTACATGAGGATGAATCACAGTGAAGGCCATGTTTTGAATGTTCAGTTTCTAAATGGTTTTTACTATGCGGTCTGTTGGTTGCTCTTTCCTTTGGCTGGAGAGCCACAGTACTGAGCTGTTTGATGTTTATCCTACTCTAACACTGAAATCAATAAATGAAGAATAGACCATTGATGATGTAATGACAACAAATGAAGTGTAAACTCAGTGCTTGCAATGTCACCTTCCTTATGGCACCCATGATCGTTTAGCGCTGCTTTCTGATGTGACAAAGTATTAAAACATGGCCTCATGGTTTCACTGGATGTTTCTTTCTTTAAAGGGCATTGAGGGAAAATGCTGTCAATGTGCCGTTTAGGCTTTTATTCAGATTTCATGCCTAATATACACACTTTCATTGCTGAACTTCTATTATTTTTTATCTCTCACATAAAGCGCTCTCACACAATGCTCTCACAATGATCTGACATATTTATTTAAAATGCTCTCACGTGCAAAATGCTCTGTTATACATTACCTTTCTCTCTTAATAATGTAGTTTTTCCATCTCAAATACACATAATGAACACGTTCTGGTTTAATAATGGTTGAATCTATGAAACACGCAAAAACCTGTAAGTAGATTTACAGTATTAACTGTGTTTACATGATTCATTTTATTTTATTAAAATATTATTTGATAACATTATAATCTTTTATTTTAGCAAAAGAGCATGTCTTGTCTGTCTTTTTTTTTTTTTTTTTGAGGATTTGCCTTAATTATTATGCAGTGTGGATTTTTCTGCCTAAAGGTGCAAAATACAGTGGGTGTCTATACAAATAGATTATATTTGCACCTGCAGTGCAATGTCTGAAGCCTGAGGGTCAGTTCAGGAATGACTACTGTGTGTGCAAATTAACCGAACCAAAGGACATAGAATTGCAGCCACTTCTTTCAATTTTTTTCAGTAAACACACACACAAACATGGAAACACGCATCTAGTGGTGGGCTATATGACAAATCAGATTACAAATATGTATCACGATATATATAGTGCCCTCCACTAATATTGGCACCCTTGGTAAATATGAGCAAAGAAGGCTGTGAAAAATTGTCTTTATTGTTTAACCTTTTGATCTTTTGTTCAAATTCACAAAAATACTCTGCTCTCATGGATATCAAACAATTGCAAACAAATCACAGTTTATAAAAAGATCTATCTTTTATCTAAGACCATTCCTCCATTCAGAATCTCTCCATATCTTTCAAATTTTGAGGTCCATGCTGGTGGACTCTCCTCTTCAATTCACCCCACAGGTTTTCTTTTCAGGGGACTGGGCTGCAGAAACCGATCCCATTTGAAGTTCCAGTAGTGTCTGGCAAACGGAAGACACTTGAGTTTGTTTTTGGATGAGAGTAGAGGCTTTTTTCTTGAAACCCTTCCAAACAACTTGTGGTGATGTAGGTAACTTCGAATTGTAGTTTTGGAGACTTTCTGACCCCAAGACACAACTAACTTCTGCAATTCTCCAGCTGTGATCCTTGGAGATTTTTTGGCCACTCAAACCATCCTCTTAACAGTGCGTTGAGACAATATAGACACACGTCCAATTCCAGGTTGATTCATAACATTTCCAGTTGACTGAAACTTCTTAACTATTGCCCTGATGGTGAAAATGGGCATTTTCGATGCTTATGCTATTTTCTTATAGCCACTTTCCAGTCTGTGAAGCTCAGTAACCTTTTGCCGCACATCACAGCTATATTCCTTGGTCTTACAAATTGTTATAAATGACTAAGGGAATTTGGTTTATGTGTTACCTCATATTTATACCCCTGTGAAACAGGAAGTCATGGTTGAACAATTTCCTGTTCCTAGTCACCCAGGTGTACTAAAAAATGTCAAATATTAATGGGGATATACTTCAAATATATTTTTCTCATATAATGCATAGAGATGCCAATAATTGTGGCACACCCATATTTAACAAAGATATTTTTTTGATAAACCTGTGTTGTGTTTGCAATTGTTTGATATCCATGAGAGCAGTGTATTTTTGATATTTTTTTTAAACAAAAGATCAAAAGGTTACACGATAAAGACAATTTTTCACAGCCTTCTTTGCTCATATTTACCAAGGGTGCCAATATCAGTGGAGGGCACTGTATTTTGAAATATTCATGTGATCTGTTGGAGGTTGGTAAAAATGGTGCAAACAGTTTCTTGTTTAACTTGTGTATCAGTGCACATACAACATAAATACAAGAGTGCACATTATCTCTTTTTCATTAGCAAATAGCTTTTTAAAAGCAGGAAAGTGCTGCCTGTTTAAGACTGAATTATTTTTATTGAACGCCCATTATTGCATTTTATTCACATTGTTGATAATGTGGTTTCATGATAGGAATTTTAAATATGCAAGAAGTTTGATATTCCGAACAAACAGCTGACACTGGGGGATCAATTCAGATTGTTCTCCTTAAGAACAACTAAGGACCTAAGGACCCTGCTGTTCCAGCCTGAATCAGAGTCGACACTGTTTCCATGGTTATTGATAAGAGCAGGGTGAATGTGAATGTGGAGTCGAGTGCTCCAGTATGTTCACACTAAGACACAGTTACCAAGCAGGAGTTACCATGGAGACATAGAGGATTTCATAAATATGGTGTTATTTATAGGATACGCCTCATGTGTTTGGAAGGGTCAGGGCTGTTTGAACATTTGCAGGTCCATTAGTAGTGTCTGAAATGCTTGAAATGGTTTCTATGCAATTTTCAGATCTACATCAATGAAGATGCAGAAGCATGTTTGCAGGAGAGAGATGAAACTGCTGTAGTAAGCTGGATCTGCACAGCATACAGATTTTGTGTGTGTTTATCTGTGTGTTTTCCAGCATGGACTTTTGTTGTTGTTATTGTTGTTGTTGTTCTCCCTAATTATGTCTGATTGATGCATATCATCTTTTAATAAACTGCTTTGATTGCATTTGGTGGTTAAACTTGGCCAAGATTGATTTCAAAAATCATGTAATTATTACAGAACTACCATTTAAATTCTTAGGTTACGATCATTTCTGTCATATGTTTTCATCCTTACCCTAGGACACGAGTGAAATGCAGAATACAGCCTGCAATTTTCATATAATATTACTAAATAATTTTTTTTAATGATCTTTTTATTTTGTTGTTGTTCTTGGCCAGGTAGCAACTACGATTTCTGTCTTCATTAAAAGAGAAGCACTCCTACTGCATCTTAGCTAACTGTGGTTCAGGTGGTAGAGCGGGTTGTCCACTAATCGTAGGGTTGGCGGTTCGATTCCCAGCCCACATGACGTGTCTTTGGGCAAGACACTGAACCCCAAGTTGCTCCCGATAGCAGGCTAGCACCTTGCATGGCAGCTCTGCTACCATTGGTGTGCAAGTGTGAGTGTGTGTGTGAATGGGTGAATGAGACACAGTGTAAAGCACTTTGTAGAACCGCTAAGGTTAAAAAAAAAAAAAGCGTTATATAAGTGCAGACTATTTACCAATTGTATTTTGTAAGTAATATAGCTATCTGGTTTAGTCCAAGTTTTCCATCTAACATAGACTAGTCAGTGTTTAGGATGAGAGGAGGAAAAAAGTCCCAAAACGTATAAAGTTCCAAATGCTCAGTTTTTTAATCCACAAAAGTGGACAAGGCCAGAGTCTGCTCCTTTCTCATGTTGTTGGCAGTTCATCCATAGGGCTGGTGGGGCAGATCCCAACCATATATAGTATATCGGCCATTCAACAAATGTTAATATTCATAAAGTCCACATTCTCAACTCCATGCATTTTAAATTAGGTGAAATACTAATTATCTCTTTTTCATGACCAGTGATTTTAAAATATGTTGATATTTGACAGATATAAGCTGATGTTCCGTTATTTGCTCAACTTTCTAATTGATGAATTTGCTCAATTTAGTCCAATTTAGTGCCATAGATTTATTATTGCTAAAATAATAATTGCTAAAATTGACAAAATGAGAGCTGCAAGTGCTGACATAGACCCACTGGGGGAAGATTTACAGTGGATATAAAAAGTCTACACACCCCTGTTAAAATGGTAGGTTTTTATGATGTAAAAAATGAAACTAATTAAATCATGTCAGAACCTTTTTCATCTTTATTGTGAAATTGCAACATATAAAAATCAAGTGACAAACACCCAGCTTTATGTTTTTTTTTGGGGGGGGGGGGGAAACAAAAAAACCTCCAATTCCCAGCTTTCATAAGTGTGCACACCCTTTCATAATTGGGAATGTGGCAGTGTTCAGAATCAACCAATCACATTCAAACTCATGTTAAATACTAATTAGTATACACCTGCCATCGGTTAACATGACTGATTACCCCCATATAAAGTACAGCTGTTCCTATAGGATTTTCCTGACCTCTTCTTGGTAACATCCAACTCGCAGGTACAGGATCTCATCGTTGAAAAATATCCATCGTGAGAGGGTTACAAAAAATGTCCAAGGCATTGGATATACCATGGAACACTGTAAAGACAATAATTAACAAGTGAAGAAAATACACAACAGTGACATTATTAAGAATAGGACGTCCCTCTAAAATTGCTGTGAAGATCAGGAGAAAACTGGTCAGGGAGGCTGCCAAGAGGCCTACAGCAACATTAAAAGAATTATAGCAATTTCTGGTGAGAACTGGTTGCTCCCTACATGTGACAATAATCTCCACAATTATTCATATGTCTAAGCTATTTGGTAGGGTGGTGAGCCTTTTTTTTAACAAAAACACTCACCCCATCTCCAAAAACCATGTGGAATAATGTGTTATGGCCTGATGAATCCAAAGGAACAAAAAACAACAACAACAACAACAACAACAACAACAACCAAAAAAAACCAGCGCATCACCAAAAGGAAGCATGGAGGTAGCAGTATCATGTTTTGGGGCTGTTTTTCTTCAGCTGGAACTGGGGCTTTAATCAATGTGTAGAGAATAATGAATAGCTTCAAAAAACAGTCAATTTGGTCACAAAACCTTAAGGCTTCTCCTAAAATACTTAAGACAAAGAGGAATTTCACCTTTCAGCATGACAGTGACCCAAAGCAAACCTCCAGATCAACAATGATCAACAATAAATCCTCTCAGATACAATGTCAATAATTAGTTTCTTTTATAAATCTGCATAGTTCTGGTAAGAGGGGAAGTGATAATGCAACAAGTTCTGTTTCTGACAACAGTCTGAAGAATATTTAACTGCTCGTTTTTCTCTTTTTATTTGATATTATATCCTGAGCACAATAGGCTAGATCCTGAGCACAAAAAAACATTGTTTATCCATCCATTCATCCATCCATGTTCTGTAACGCTTATTCTACACAGGGTTGTGGAGGGGCCTGGAGCCTATCCCAGGGAACTCGGGCATGAGGTAGGGGACACCCTGGACAGGGGGTGAGTCCATAACAGAGCACAATTGCAAACCCATTCAAACACTATAGACAATTTGGAAATGCCAAAAAGCCACATGTCTTTGGAGGGGAGGAAACCGGAGTACCCAGAGGAAGCTCCCCGCCTCTGCCTCTCCTTCAAACCCCAAACTAGGGGAGGCAAATGTGCTATATGTCGGATAAAAATAAATATTTATCACATGCTAGGTCAGGTACTTTGAGCAGTGCGTCCTTGCTTAAATAAAACCTACACCACCGGCTTTGTGCATGTGCGATGTTTACTGTGTTTTTGTGTGATGGGCTCCCTGACCAAGATAAAGTGGTTCCTGAAGATAGATGGATGAGGCATCAATGATGAGGCATGCAAATAAGAAGCTAAAATATAAGCAATCAATGTCACACAAAAAAAACCCATAAGCAACCTGAAGGAGAAACTCATTTCTATTAATCTTAATCCTTACTGCACGTTTTAAGGAAAGGTAAAATGATTATGTAGGAGATCTGCAGGAGAGTAGAGTTCCAGAGAAAGGATTACGCAACCTGACACTTGTGTTTTTATTCTGTTTCAGTCTGCAGCCCTGTTCCTCCCTCTCACTGCCCCTGGCTCTACTGCATATACAAATGTTCACTGCATTCTAACCGATTTATTATTTAAAACTGTGTGACATCCTGATTTATATTGTATTATATCGAGTTGCTGATTCAGGGAGGTGGTGTTACATGAGATATGTATGCATCAGCAAAGAACTTTACAAGGTAGGACTGTTTCTATGGATGCAAAGTAACCAGCATCTGCTGTGCATTCACAATGACACTATTTTTGTCTCATACCTTTGAATAACACACACAATAATATCAAATCTGATTACATGGTTCTTGTTTAAAGTCTATTAACACCATCTCTTTTTCTCTCCTCCACCACCCCCACCCCCAAAAGACGCACACACACACACCCCTGCGCACGGGCATGCGCACACGCGCACACATACACATACACACACACACACGGATCACCTTGCCAAGTCTTATTTAACCTGAGTTCACCTGCCAAGCTCTTGCAGTTAGTCTGACAGGTTCATTTGGCTTGTCTGCTCAGTATGGCATCTCTCGGCTTCAAGGCAAAGCTTTTTTGTGTGGTCAGTGATTTATTACCTTGTTCTACAGTGGCAAGTCCAAACTAGATCACAATCAAGTCTCCCTTGTTCTCCACTAATGTTTAATTAAATGAATGAATGATCAATTCAACAGCCAGAAAATGACCATTTAAACCCCTAACTATTCCATCTATTCCACAGACACTGAATCCTACCTTCCATTAAACAAAGTCTGCTTAATTACCCTTTAACTGTTTTGTCCAAAAGAGAGAGACAAAGAGCCAAACCCGGAGATGAAGTCCATATATCCATTTTATTCAGAGCTTTTTAAACATTTTATATGTTTTCTATGTTCTTTTGTGAATAACATATGGGTTTATGAGATTTGCAAATCATTGCATTTTGTTTTTATTTACGTTTTACACAGCATCCCAACTTTTTTTGGAATTGGGGTTGTAGTTGGGCACACTTTGAGGCTGTTCATGTAATGCTTGTGATGCTTTTCATTTGCTATAAAGATATACCGTATTGTCTAGTTCCACAGATTATAGAGTAGGGTGGCATCATAGTGCAGCGTGTAGCATTGCTACCTCACAGAGCCAAGATCCCTGGTGCGATGCAAGGCGCTAGCTTGCCATCAGGAGCAACTTGGGGTTCAGTGTCTTGCCCAAGGACACTTCAGCATGTGGGCCAGGAATCAAACCGCCAACCCTACAATTAGTGGACAACCCACTCTACCACCTGAGCCACAGCCGCCCCAGTAAGTTTTGCAAACTTTTTGACTATATAGAAGGGAAATATTTATAATCACACTATCCTTGTTACCCAGATGAGAATGGGTTCCCTTTTGAGTTTGGTTCCTCTCAAGGTTTCTTCCTCATCTCGTCTCAGGAAGTTTTTCCTTGTCGCCATCACCTCTGACCTGATCATATAATTTATAAATTGAAAATTTATATCCTGAATTTATATATTTCTGTAATACTGCTTTGTGACAATTTCCATTGTTAAAAAGCACTATACATATACAATTTAATTGATTTGAATAATTGCTGCAGCCTGCATCACCATAAAAAAGTCAAATCATATTAACCTAGTCTTATTTTATTTTATTTACGCTGGCTGACATATTGACTGTACATATTACATATTGACTGTAAAGTGCTGTTTATGACGTATAAAGCTCTAAGTAGTTTAACTCCGGCATATCTCACTGCTCTGCTGAAACGTTATATCCCATCCAGAGTACGTCACTCAGCTGAGGCAGACATACTGTTAGTACTGAGACTCACTCACAGCTCAGTGGGTGGAAGGTGTTTCTTCTTACGTTGCCCATAAACTCTGCAGTAGTGTTCCATTGCGAATGCTCTATAGCTCTATGGGTGTTTTTAAATCAAGTCAAGGGTCTACTTGACCTATTTATAGTTCTTGGTTCTTTTATGTTATTAAATATACTCATGATTTGTCATTATCATAGATTTAGAGGTAGAAGATGATTAAAGTGCTTTAGTATAGGTATTTTTGTTTAAGCATTTTTGACAGCTCATATTTATAGAGACTAAAATCCTAGGTTTTACATGATTATACTTAACAAGTGCATTTCATCTAGTAATTATTTCATAAATCTCATCTTAGTTCATAATTCTCATGGTATTGTTTTCAACAGACATCAGTGCTTTTAAAATGGCAGCAGCACAGGTGCTGCAAAGTGACACTGCAATTCCTTAGTGGAAAAGAAATACTACAAAGACACCTCTCTGACTTGCAGTGTAGCCAGATGGCAAACAATAAGCATGCATTTGAACAGATTTAGCGTTCTAGGCATCTATTATACCTCAAGCCAAACTCCCCTTGTATTTACAATCTGTTCTCTCAGCATGTCTAACGTGTATGTGTATGTGTGTGCGTGTGTGTGTGTGTGTGTGTGTGTGTGCGCATGCGTGCGTGTAAGGTAGAGAACGGATGGGACTTGTTGTCTAAGCCCCTTTGTTTTTTGCTTTGTAGCACTTAAGAAAGAGTAGCACAGGAGACATATACCAAAGTGAATGAATGCATGATGTGCGACAAATGTAGACCGAAAGAGCCATGTTAAACTCATGCATACATCAAGTTTCAATCTAATGACGTATTTGTCATAAGACCAGAATTGTATTTTGCATTAGATACGATTAGGTGCACAGCTCGAGCTATGACTCAGTAGTTTTGTGGAGCTGCCTGAGGCTGCAATGGATTATGTACTGACTGGGAGAAAAGAGTCTAGTGTCCACAATGTGAGATAATACTTGCAAACATTATCATTAGCACAGATATGCTTCATAATAGTGCATGATGAAAGCTGCTTACAGTGTTTCCCATTGAACAGCTATGACATTTGGCTAAAGTGATTTAATATAGTGATATTCCATATTAGAGACACAATATGGGAAGTAAGAGCTATTGTAATAAAAAACTCTAATTTAAAAAATAATGAAGAACAATTGAATACATGAATGTTTTAAAACAGTCATTATTTTAAGTAGAAGTCTTCGTATCTGTTAGATACAGTATGCAGTAGTTATACTGTGTCTAATAACCTGATAAATATTTAGTGCCAAACTGAATATTTCTTGCTCTGATGGTAAAATAGAAACAGTAACAATAACATTTTCTAGAGAGCAAATCAGTGTCAAAATGGCGGTACGTACACACACACACACACACACACACACACACACACACACACTGGCAAATAGTGCACTTAATACATTGAAAAAGGATTCTTCCTTGGGTTCTCTCATGAAGCAGCAGTAAATAACTCCACAGAACATTGCTGCATTCACTTAATTTACATAGGTGTCTATGATTAAGATTTCATCATCAAAAACATATCTTCTTTGAATGAATATTCATTACAGATATGATTGATGGAAAATGTAAATACTGAAATATTCATGCAAAAATATGAGCAAGAGGCATAAGGAGAGAGAGAGAGAGAGAGAGAGAGAGAGAGAGAGAGAGAGAGAGAGAGAGAGAGATGGAATTGGCATGTTTTTCTCCAGATGCTCTCTTCCTGTTTTCTGAAATGATTATCCTCTGTACACACCCACACACACTGTCACTTTCACTCTGTGCACACACTCACACAAAATAGCTTTACAACAACATGTAGGCTTGCAAAGCAGCTTGATACATTTCAAGCTGTAAGAGCAATACCTTTAAAAAGATGATAATGGCATGGAAACAAGCTGCATTCACTTCCCTTGAACTCTATATTTTAACAACTTTTTAACTCTTCAGAATGCAATACTACAGACCACACTAACATGGATGTAGATTATGGTTCAGTGAGGTAATTCAAAATTATCACCAAAGAAATCTACTCTATTATATTATTAGATTAAAAATTCCACCAAGTGCCATTTTACAGTGCGTCAAGTCTACGTGAATCATACTGCTAACGTGTAGCCTGATCTAGTATGCTGGTTTCTCTACCCGGTGATCACACACATGAACATCCTCTGCCTACATATATAAACAGGTCCCAGATCAGCCAGGACTGCCTTTTCTCCAAACTTCCTGGCTCATTTCCAGTACTGCCTTCTCCTTTCTCTCTGCCCTGATACACCCTGTTTACATCGTTCCGGTTTTGTCTCATTTAAGGTCTCAGAAAGGATGTCAAACACGACACTGTACACAATAAGAAATCTACTCTTACCCAGTTAAACTGAACCCAAGTCCAATGTTTTCTTTCAAACTAAGTCCATTAGTAGGTGATCAGTTTGCGTAATGCAGAAGCTTAAACCATTACATTCCAGAAGTATGCCCGGTATGTGGCATGTTAATTGCAGGGTCAGTCTCACGGGTTCGCAAAGGCACAGTCAAACACACCGATTTAAGCTCAGACAGATACACTGGGTAAGCTCCTCCTATATGAGGGGGAGGCCATATGCTATCTGAACAAATGCCCAAAAAGAAATCTGAGCTCAGAAAGCTGAGACAGGAGCTTGCCAAGCATGCCAGTAAGTACCCATTAGTCCTTTCTCCCGAACAGTGATGTAATGAGTATTATCATCAATCATACACATCATACTGCGTGAACAATATGCCACAAGATACTCTCTCAGACACAAATCTTTGTGATCTCCACATAAAATGGATACAATTAAAGAGGTGATATGTGAGCAATTCTCAGAATGCTGTAAACGAACCTTTCTGTCTTTCTGAACTGATTTGCCAAAATGAAGCTAAGGCTTATGTGTGTCTCTGAGTCACCAATTGCTTTGAGTTGCTGGTGTCCAAATGCCTTCAGTTGCTCATCAAGAGAAATATCTTGGCTGAACTGGTCATCAGTCTAGACTAATCTGTCCATAAAAGGCAGAAAGCAGCCTGGTCTTTATTGTTTTGTCCTTGAACAAGTTATTGCACGTATGTAGCAAACATGTCACAACTGATCCCTAATGTCAATGTAGTGAACATGGAAATGATCAGGCCCCTACTATTGACTTTAAGTAAATGAATCCAATTAAAAAAGAAAAGAAAGAAAAATGGATATACAATGGAGTCACAAAGGCCTCCTTAGTCAACAGAGTTATTAAGCTTACTGACAATAAGCATTGCGTTTTAAATACAAAAACTCTGACTGAAATTAGGGAACAGATATCCCATCACAAATGACAATGAAGAGGAAGTGTTTTTTGTCATCCCCTAAATACAAAGAGGAAAAGTGACCACAAGGAATAATAAATCAAAAGAAGTAAACAAATATCTTTGGTTACTATTTGGATGGAAAACCAACAGTTTTCTTTATTGCCAGGTTACACTCTGTGATTGAGAACCTTCAGCAACTATGACCTGTATCTCTCCTCCATCAAATCTCAGTCTAATCATATTCATAAGTCATGCCATTCATCAGCTCTACACTGAAAGCCAAGTGAGATTTGTTATCATCTCTAACACATTATGATTAGAACAGCAGGAAGAGGAAAAAAGGCTCAGTATTTTACCTCCATACATATGTTGCTTGGTATTGTGTCTGCAGGAGTCCAAAACAAAATTACTTACTATCACTTTCGCTTTATTATTCGCCTAGTCAACTCAGCAAGACACTCGTGTTAGCGGGTCGAACCAGAAAAACACACAAGGAATAAGTGATTGTGGACTGTAATGGGCTGCTGCAGTGCAGACATATGGAGAGTTTCTGGAGAACGTGTGTCAGGTGACATGCTTTGCCCCTAAAATTGAGTAATTTCAAGCTGCTTATGGATGGATCAGGTGTCCGAGTAAGCATTTTATTAGGTTAGAAGAAATTCTCACTATTTGAAATGTGAAAGTGGGAAAAATGACTTCCTGATACAGACAACGTTAACTGACTGTATGGACCAGACATGTTCACAAGTCCCTGAGGCCAAGTCTTTGAGGTGGAGTCCAAGTCAAGTGTCAAGTCTTTCTATTTTTAGCAATAGTTCTTTCAGCTAGTTATTGTCATTAACAGTGTATGAGGCTAAATCATAATTTTCATAAATCATAAATAATTTTGAAATATTAAAACTCATTAGTTCTAGAGAATGTTTTGTTCATTTATTCAAAACTGTCTAATAAAGCACACAAGGTTTTCCTTAAATCATCACTTTAATTTTTATACACAAAAACTATTACTTTGAAACTATTAATATTGGTCACTCGGAACTCAATTTTTAAGTCATTTGTATTGGAAATTCAGTTTGAAGCAATCTTACAGCATGACTAGCTTGATTACTCTCCCTTCAAAGTGCCCTTCAGAGGGTGATTTATACCATTTGGAACGCAGATTCTGTCACCACGAGAGAAAAACATGCTGTATATTTTGAGCTATTTGAGTTGCCATAGTTTGCTGTAGTAATGATGGGTAATGATTGGTAAGGTAGTCTTCCAGTGAGCGCTAGCGGTAGCAAAACCCTCGTGTATAGATGCGTAAGGACATGGAAACATTTGTACTTCTTGAAAATGGACAGCAAGCAAGCCCCTGACAGCTGTGTGTGCAGCAGCTTCCCTTTAGATTAATTTATTACTTTTCAAATTAAATGACACAGAGATTATCACAAGGTAAGTCTCGGCTCTGTTGCTATTGTTTGTTGTTTATTTATATAACAGCACTTTTCCAATGGATGATGAACAAGTGCCTTCAGATGTGTCATGTGTGTATGTAATAATGCTGGCTTGGTGTGTTTAGAGATGAATTGTTGTAGTATTTGCTGCTGCAGCACATACTGATAGGGAATGAATGAATGATGAATGAACAGAAAAACGTAGTGTTTGATGCTGTCATGTGGGGCAGTAAAGAGAGAACTTAATCGGGAATGCCAAACCAAAATGATGTGTGCTTTTCACGAGTCTCTGTCTTCAAGTCCAAGTCAAGTCTCAGGTCAGTTGTTCACGAGTCCAAGTCAAGTCGCAAGTCTTTTTTGGGCGGGCGCGGGGGGGATTTAAGTGTGACTTAAAAAAAATACCCTCAAGTCGCAGACTCGAGTTTCCATCTCTGGTATGGACAGATTAATTGTAGTCCCTAATTAAAAGGTTTATTCATGGCTTTGTCTGAAGCTAGAAGGTTGGGAGGAGAGGTTGAGAGTTGGTTTGTGACTGTGTCATGGCGTTAGGGTTAGTCATGGCATACGATAAGACGGTTGCCTCACCGGTGACTCTTTCAAAATGCAGATTACAATACATTTTAGTATATTACTGTCTAACCGTTCTTTTTTTCGCTATATAACATTGGATCTAATCTCTTTTCGGTCCAGTTATAACTACAAAAAAAATTCACAACCCCTCCCTCTGGGCTCCCCGTAAATCGCACTATAGCAACCTCAGATTCTCCACCTAGGGGACATGGATGAACTGAAAACACCTTTGGCTGTGTAATCCAGACTTGTAAATATGTTCCTTTGCTACCTCTTCTGTCACTCCTAGTGACAAAAAAAAAAAAAAAAAAAAAAAAAAAAAAAAAAAACAGTGCTACACACTGGCGTACTAGTTACCTTATTTTTTTGGTTCAGCATGCCACCTTTCCTCACAGCCTCTTTCTTTCAGGAAACGTGATAAATACTCAATGTAAAAGACTTCCTGCAAAACCTTCTCAAAAAAATCTTTCCAAGAATAAGCAATTAGTGCATTTGATCTTTTGGTTTCCTTTTGGTTTTTGTTATACATGTATACATGCAGGTACAAAGAGACCTTTGAATAGATACATTTTTCTCTTTAATTTTTAGCTAATATTTTTGAGTATTTTTTTTTTAACTCTATGAATATAAATGTTATTTCCTGACAGGATTCTTTTTTTGAAATACTCACCAAAATCCGGAGCATACTCTATATCAGTGGTATATGTGTATATATATATATATATATATATATATATATATATATATATATATATATATAATATTACTTATTTTATTTACTGGCACATCACCTTATAGTTGGTTTGGCCAATACAGCAAACATTATGCTAATGAGGCCTTAATACTCCCCAATGATGCGTGTGTCTCTGGAGATGGAATAACAAAATTAATTATCCTGGTCAGTAGCGGCTCCTGACCATAAATTTAGGTGGGGAAGATTGTGGTTTCATACACCAACACTGTAGCTCTCATCTAACTGTGCTGCTATATTAGCTTGTCCAAGTATGTCTAGTTTCATTGCACAGTTAAGATGAGCTTTGCTAGATTTGTGTTTTTTAGCCTGTTCAACGAAGTGCTTTAAATCACACACACACACACACACACACACACACCTAGCTACTCCACTCTACTTGGACGCTACCCTGTCCCCCTGTTAAAGAACAGAAAAGCAAGCATGGGAAACAGAAAACTTTATTCCAATTAGCACAACCAGACAGCCAAGACTTTTTGTCGTACCATACCCTGGAAAATGTCCTATTGAACAACCTACCATTGTCCTTTGTACAATTTTTATACCTGGTCTGTCGGGGCCAAGTTGTTTGATAGCCATTTTCTCGCTAACTGACAATCTCTCGGACGAGTTCTGTAACAGAAGCTTGACGCTATTACACGCAGGATGATCTGTGCCACTCGCCATCTTCACAGTCTGATGCATTTGCTTAACTGACACAGACTTTGCTGAAGCGGAATGATATGGCATTGTCCGGAACTACATTCATGTAATGTAAAAAGAAGCGTGGCAGTCTTATATCTGCCCATATGACACTCAATTAGAGCATGCTGCATTTCTATTTTTCACCACAGATTTACATTGGAAAAATGTGGGGCGCTGTTGAGCTCAGAGGGCTCAGAGACCCCCTGCCCAGTTTAACGCAATCATTAATATAGCCAACCTGTCAACCGAAGCCATGCACTAAATTTCAACATATCCACATCACGGCTTAAAATAGCCTAGAAACTCCAAAAATATTTTTGAAATAATGATGAACACATTTACAAGTTAACAGTTTAGGATTGAATAAGTTTTATTTATATAGTTTATATAGTATATTTAGTATAAGAAAAATTTATATAGTTTTCTATGTTTTCAAGTGGCTGAATATTTTGGTGGGGCTGCCCCACCTGCCCATACAGATGAGCCACAGCTGATCCTGGTATTGCCAGCGGTTGAAGTGTATAGTACCTGTCAGAGACAGTCAATCCATTAGGCATCACAGGCAGCAGCCTATGGCGTCACCATATTTGGGGCGGCGCCCCACCGAATCCGATTTACAGTACCGAGCCTTTTGTTGCCTTTTACTACCTCAGAAAAGTTTTTCCGGTCAAATTGGTTTGCTGGCGCCCCCTAGTGATGATGTAAATAAGCAACAGCGTGTGCAAGGCTGTATTAAGTGCAACAGGACACTCATCACCGGTGGGTATTTTTTGTAGTGGTTCAAGCCTGAAGGGCTGGAACCCATTGTAATTGTAAGGATTATTATTATTATTATTATTATTATTATTATTATTCTGCCCTAAAACTGATCGTGCAGATGAAACCATAAGGCCTAGAGAGCTGGAACTTTGAAGGAAGTTCCAAAGTCACAAAGTTTTGGCCCGATCAGCCAGATGCTAGCGCTATAATGAGCATGTTTAGAAAAATAGCCATAACTTTTGACCCGTTTTTCATATACACAAGTGTCTTATATCTATGCAATCCTTGACCAGACGAGCAAAACGTACATCTCCGATTTCATTTCTGCCTATAAAAATTTTCTGCCATCTTGGATTTTTTGCAAAACCTACTTTTGCGAACTAGTCCTAGGTTTCGTCCGATTGGGACTAGTTTTCGCCATTGGTTGAGCAGTGTTCAACAGCTATTAGACAAGCTTAATGAAGGCCGATATTTCTTTAAATTATCTTGGTATTTCTTTGATTTAGCTGCTTATAGGATTGCACAATATTAAGTAATATCTTTTAACATCTTTAAGGGCCCTAAACGGCTTGAACATCGATAATTGCTGCTTGCAGCTATATATTTGATTTATTTTTAAAATAAAATTAAAAAGTACATCATACTTATCAGTCATCACCGTTTGTGTGTGAGTGTCAGTGATGATGATTTAGTTTTTTTACGGCATTATGGACGATAATAATCATGGCATAATTTTTATGCTAACGCTGCTGACGGATTACCGGCAGTAGAAATCAAGATTGTTAGATGAGATGCAAAATAAAGCGACAAAACCATCAGGAGCTCAATGATGGGAAAAAAAAGAGGCAAAGTGTCAAAAAAACAAAAACAAAAGTAAGCTTATTACAATTTCTATATCATTTGTATTTTGGTGGTATAAAATTATTTAGATAATGGAGTTACAATGAAGACCGGGATTGGTTGACTTCTGTCCGACTCTTAAAAATCCTAATGGCTAAGCACACCATGGACTGATTTTTGCATTCATAATAAGATGCTGTTTTAGATATGCAGTATCTGAATGTTTGACTTGTGTTACTAAAAAGTTCAATAATAACTGATCATTTTGTGGTTATGTCTATCCATGATGGCTATTTATTTAAAAATTTGCTTTATTTGATTTTTTTTATTATTGAAGTTAATAAAATATTATTGAGTACGAGAAATAAGTGTTGCATAATTTTATTTATATATTTATTTATTTTTGGCGCGGCGGGAGGGGGGATAGAGCGTTGAGGATGAATCTCGCCTAGGGCACCAAATGGGCTAGGACAGGCACTGGTACCTGTACTTCATTATCTGATCAAACAGCTCAGAATCGTTGATTGTTCATGATGATCTTCTCTTCTGTTACATTCTCAATTCACCAACTGTACTGGGGGAAATGGCAGCACGTTTCGAAGACAAGATTGTCCGATAATGTTATTATTATCAGCAGCATCACAAAAACCCGCAATAACAAACGAGTGCTGTTTTATTTATTTATTTATTCATTCATTCATTCATTCATTTATTTTCTAAGAGCTCTGCATATTCCCTGCAGCGAAAGGCGCGTTTTGATTTCAGTAGATGCAACATTTAAAAGGTTGTTATCTGTAAGAACAAGTCACAACATGATGTTAGGTATACGATGCCTTAAAAAAAAAGAGGCGTAAGCCGCGTAAATACAGATAACTCACCTGAATCAAAATGCGAGCTTAGAGCAAAACCGGGGCTGAAATACGACGCGGACATGATCAGGAGCGCAAGAGCAGCGGGCATCCTCTCGATCCCGAAGATGCTGCTGGCTTTTGCATTAAAACGGATGTGTCCCAGATAAATTAGAGTCGTCTTGCGGGTATTAGTGCTGTTTCCTTTAGAGCAAAAAGGCTCTCTGGACCTCTGCACATGTTAGAAGGCTACAAACGAACAGATGTGCTCCTCCAGCTCGGAGCGACTCATCAGTGCGTGGTGTGAATGCTCATCACGGCAGGCCGTTGATTTTTTCCTCCCGATGATCCACATGAGCCTGAATGTGAATATTTGCGCTGCATCAAACGATGAACCATTTCCTTCCAACAACACACGCAGGGGAACAATCCACCGAGGCTGTGCCAAATGTCAGTAAATGACAGCAGGCTTTATCCGAAAAAGCTGCAGAGCGCATGGAGCAAAACGCAACACAGACCACATCCAGGTCAGTGTGTGTATCTGTTTACACGATGTGGTTAAAATGATCTATTTACGCTTTTGTTCGTGGCTTTTGGCTGGCGCTGATGGAGCTAATTAAGCTGTAAAATGGAGCTGTCCAGTGCTGAAACGGAGCTCTATTCTGCTCTGCCGCTGCTTTGCGCTGGAATGAAGCGGATGGGGGAGGGGTCGATGCGCCACAAACCTTGCTGGAAGAAGCTTTCAACCTCATAAATGACGCTAACATTTCACACACGTACTGTAAGTCAGAGAGCATACATGCAGGGCAGGATGTTTTCTTTCACATCAGCTCAGTAGAGGCTCAACACAATGATGCACACGAATGCTAAACAGACAGGACCTACTGTATTAGAGGATGTGATTAAAGGTTCATATTAACATAATGAATCTGTGCGACCGCATTAAGGCTTTGGTATTGTTAACATAAGAGGTAGTGGTATAATACAGGAATTTTGCTTCCCTCCATTCTGGATTCACATAACCATATAGTCTCACATAACACAGAGCCCTAAACATATACAGCACCCCAAATGTCTGTGTAATCAGTCTGATGAATTCATTGAATTGAAGAAAAGAAAAAAAAAAGAATTTCTTAATAAGTTTGTGATTTTATATAGACTTAGTGGGAGGCACAGTGGCGCAGCAGGTAGCGCTGCTGCCTCACAGCTACAGGTCCAGTTTGATTTTGAGCTCAGCTTGCTGTCTACTGTCTCAGCTTACTGTCAACATGGGATTTTGCATCTCTTTCTCTAGATTCTCTGGTTTTCAGTCAGTCTCCTGTCCAAAAACATGCCAATAGGTAGATTGGCTGGTGTGAATGATTGTATGAATGGTGCCCTGCAATGGACTGGCATCTCAGCCGGGGTGAATACTCTGTCATCTTGCATCTAGTGTTCCCAGGATAAGTTTGCAATCCTCCACAGCGCTGACCAGGACAAAGTGGTGAGTGAAGATGGATGAATGGATGGATAGATGAATGAAAAGATGGATGGATGGATGGGTGGATGGAAGGAAGGAAGGAAGGAAGGAAGTTCATTCCTAAAAACTTTCTAATATGAACCATATCTCAAACACTCAGTAGTAGAGTTCTACATAGATCTTCTAAAGGTTCTCCTAGAGGTATGTGGTAGGTGGAGCAACATTAGTGGGATTTTAAACACCTCAGTGACACCTCTGTGTTAAGAAGCATTGACTTAGCTGATGCTGATAAAAGACTAGAGGGACTATTAACAGAAATGCATTTATTCATTCCTTCATTCCTTCATTCATTCGTTCACTTTTTGGACAATGGGCAAAAGCCAAAGGAAACCCAAAGGAAACCCAAAGGAAGCCTATGCAAACACTGGAAGAACATGCAAAACTCCACACAGACAGTAACCTTGGAGCTCAGGATTGAAAACAGTAGCTGTGAAGTCCTACCACACTGTACCACCATATTAACACAAATTATTACATTTACATTACATTTAGCACAGGGTTTTATCCAAAGCAACTTACAAATGAGACAATACAAGCAAAATGAGAAAATACAAGCAAAATTATGCTTGGAAAAAGATAAGCTATAGTCCGTAACTGTACATAACTTTACGCTTGTAAGTTTGCAAGACCTGACTGTTCTTAATATCCTGTTAGTATGCAGAGGAAAGGCTTTCAGGTCAGTGTTCACTCTTTTGAAATGCCTCATGGCTTTTATGCTAAAATGTGGCTGGCTGGAAAAAAAACTCCATCATTCTACTGCGATATTCAACACCTGCACAAGCCATTTTTTTATAGAATAACTTAATTGCATTTAACTAGTTGGCATCAATGAGCAACAACTTTGGCATAATGCTACATTTATTGTAACATTACCATTTTTTTTTACTAAGATTTTTAGAGATTTAGATTTTTCAGCTGTAGGTATACAAATATTCACACACACACATCCCAAACAGATGATCTATTATATCTACTGAGACCTATCAATCTCTGCAGATAATCAGCAGAGGTTTTATTAGCCCAGTACTTGCCCCCTGTGCGACAGTAATTTAAAGATGGAGCTCAAATGTCAAGTATTCTGTTTCTCTGATTCACCATGTCATGCATTTAGGGTTGCCGTGGAAACACCATAAAGGGTTTGAGCATGGATGGGGTATTCCTTGCTCCTGTGACTCTCTCTCTTTCTCCCTCTGCTCCATTTATCACTCTCTGTCCCTTGCGCGCGCTCTCTCTCTCTCTCTCTCTCTCTCTCTCTCTCTCTCTCTCTCTCTCTCTCTCTCTCTCTCTCTCTCTCTCTCTCTCTCTCTCTCTCTCTCTCTCTCTCTCTCTCTCTCTCTCTCTCTCCATTCTATTTGCATTTAAATGGCTGCAGGTGGCACATTGAGATGGACTGAAATGAGTAGTGACCTTCGTTTATCCTGAATGCCAAATGTCAGTTCAGTTTACAAAATAAAAGGAAAATAAAAAATAAAAGGACAGTGTCTGCTGCACAAAATTGTGGTCTACATTTTTTGCTGAGGACTTTGCTGAGGTCTGCACTGCTTACACCCTTGCTGAAAAAAATAATTGGGGTAGGAAAAAACATTTTAAAAAATGACTCTTGTCTATATTGTTTCTACAGGATGTGAAATGTATCTACACAAACACTGACAGAATAATAGGACTACACTGCTCCACCTGTTAGAAAATAGCACTGTCTTCCGGATGAGATATTAAACCAAGGTCCTGACTCTCTGTGGTCATTAAAAATCCAAAGAAACTTCTCATAAAAGAGGAGGGGTATAACCCCGGTGTCCTGGTGAAATTCCCCCATTGGCCTTTCTCTATCATGGCCCCCTAATAATCCCCTCTCTGAATTGTCTACGTCAATCTCCTCTCCTCTCCATCAATAGCTGGTATGTGGTGGGCGTTCTGGTGTTCTGCCATCATAGCATCCACGTGGAGATGATATAAGTGTGTGTGTGTGAGAGAGAGGGCGGGCGGGTGGGCAGTCAGGCAGGTGTGAAAACGTATTTGCGGTTGCTGTGCTGATTTCATCTGTTTTTGTGCATATCTCATACTAAATAGTTTTAGATCTTCAAACAAAATAAAGCATAAAAAAGACAACCTGAGTAAAAAAAAAAAACCTTACAGGTACAACTGCTCCCTTAAACTTAAAATCTGTTTGTGTTACCTTTAGCAGCAATAACTGCAACCAAGCACTTCCGATAACTGGAGAAAATTTTCACAGCACTGTGGTGGAATTTTGGCCCACTCTTCATTGCAGAACTGCTTTAGCTCAGCCACAGTAGAGGGTTTTCAAGCATGAACTGCCTGTTTAAGGTCCTGCCACAGCATCTCAGCTGGTTGATGTCAGGACTTTAGGCCACTCCAAAACTAAATAAAAAGTTTTTTATTAGTCATTCAGAGGTGGACTTATTTCTATGCTTTGGATCATTATCTTGCTGCTTGCTGCACTTGCGCTTGAGTTTCAATTTATGGACAGAAGGCCGGACATTCTCCTTTAGGATTTTCTGGTAGAGATCAGGATTCATGTTTCCCCTCAATTATTGCAAGTTGCCCAGGCCCTGAAGCAGCAAAGCATCCCCACACTATCACACTGCCACCACCATGCTTGACCATATGTATGATGTTCTTTTGGTGGAATTCTGTGTTTGGTTTATGTCGGATGTAATGGGGCCCCTGTCTTCCAAACAGTTCCACTTTCGACTCATCAGTCCATCGAACATTCTCTGAAAAGGTTTGAGGATCATCAAGGTGTGTTTTGGCTTAATGTTCTTCTGGGTTAGCAGTGGTTTTCGCCTCTCCACTCTTCCATGGAAGCCATTTTTGCCCAGTGTCTTTCTGATAGTGGAGTCATGAACAGTGACCTTTATTGATGCAAGTGAGGCCTGTAGGTCCTTTGGTGTTGTCCTTGGCTCTTTGTGACTTCCTGGATGAGTAGTTGCTTTGCTCTTGGAGGAATTTTGGAAGGTTGGCCACTTCTGGGAATTTTCACTACTGTGCAGAGTTTTTTCCATTTGGAGATAATGGCTCTCACTGTGGTACTTTGGAGTCCCAGAGCCTTTGAAATAGCTTTGTAACCCTTCCCAGACTGATGAATTTCAATCACCTTCTTCCTCATTATTTGTGGTTTTTTTGTTTTTAGTTTTTTTTTTTACTTTGGCATAGTGTGTAACTGGGTAAGACCTTTTAAACTTCATGCTGCTGAAAAAGTTCTATTTAAGTGTCTATTTGATTGAACAGGGTTTTCAGAAATCAGGCCTGGTTGTGTCTAGTCCACCTGAACCCTATTATGAATGCAGTTTCAGATGTTGGGGAAATTAGCAACTACTGGGGCAAATACATTTTCACACAGGCACAGTTGGTATTGGATAACATTTTTGCTTTAATAAATAACTATCATTTAAAAACTGTATTTTGTGCTTACTCAGGTTGCCTTTGTTGTATCTTAGATTTTGTTTGAATTTCTGAAACAATTTAGTATGAGATTTACACAAAAAGAGAAGAAATCAGGATGGGGGTGAATACTTTTCCACAGCACTGTAAATGGATGGGTGGATGGGATAGATAAATAAATAAATGTATAGATGGATAGATAGCTGGATGGACGGAGGGATGGATAGATAGATGGATGAATAAATAGATGGATTGATAGACAGATGGATTGTGGATAAATAGATATACAGATGGACAGGTGGGTGGATAGATGGATGGATGGTGAATGAATAACTAAATAAATTGATGGATAGATAGCTGGGCAGAGGGAGGGATAGATGGATGGATGGATGGATGAATAGATAAATGGATGGATGGTGGGTGAATAGATAAATGGATGTATGAATAAATGGATAGATAGACAGATGGGCAGGTGGGTGAATGGATGGATGGACAGAGGCATACAGACAGATTGACAGATAGACTGATAGACAGATGGGTGGGTAGATGGATGGATCATGGATGGGTGGCTAGATGGACAGATAGGTAGATAGAGACAAATAAAGGAACAAATTAATTAATCAATGTCTCTGTCCAAAATGTCTCTGTACTCTCTGGAATGAAATTTTGTAAAACTATATATAAAATACATTACAACCAATAAACAAAAAAAACAAAGAAATGTATATTTAAAACAATGATAAAATATATACTTTTTAACTGTAGATATATTGTATAGTACTGGACGAGTAAACTGAGCCCAACTGACCCCAAGTGTACATGTGATGCTATAAATATCAATAGTGCACTGCACAGCCAGGCCAGGTGAAGCATCCACCAGGGAGCAGTTAACAGGGAATTGTGCTGTCACCAAATAATTAGTCAGGATCAAACAATTAAGCACTTTAACTCTCTAGAGTAATCTCCAGGCAACCCTAACCCCAAGCCATGCTGTCTGCTATGGAGCTGTGTGCTGCAGCTTCCTAAAGTTATAAAGGTACTCAAGACAGTAAAGGTTCTGAAACCTTTCACCTTCATGCCTTTCATTATAAACAATATATTGATGTAAACTGTAACATTAAATAAAGAAGTCAATCTGGCGATAATACACTAGTGAAAACGTATGAGTGGAAGGAAGTGTGTGTAATGTTTGCATTACTGAGCATCAGTGACAATTTATTGCACATGTAATTTGTTGAGTGATCAAATATCTAGGATTGTTACATTTTAGAGAAATCATCTATGTCTGTCATGAGTCAAGAATATACATGGCATGTTCTCTGTGTGTGCACAAGTGGCAGTGTTCCTGTGCTTGTTCCTGAGACTCTATAGCACAGCGTTCAGAGCCTGGAGGTTGTGCAGATTGTGGGTGGTATGTTAGTATGTGCCATTAAAAGGAATGCAGTTGGAAAAATAATGTTAATGTATACACAGTTCTTGAAGAGCTAACCTGGTTTGTCTTTTCTTTTTTTATAACCACGACCCTTCCAAAAATTTGAGTTTTGTAACTCGGGTTCAATCACTGTAACTTTAAATAGGCTCTTCTGTCATATCTTTTTGTGTTTGTCTTCATTTTTTTTAAATTGTGAAGCACCAAAAGCAGAGCAGAGCTAATGCTGAGAGTGATCAGAGGCTTGCATTGAAGAGGCTTTGCAGAGACAGAGAGACAGACTGATTTGGGGCTTCATTATTAAATGATTCATCAAGTTTCACCTCTCTGGCATGGACAAAAAGAAAACACTCTCAAGGTACATACCTCCTTCCATTCTTTCACAAGTTATGAGAATGCCAGAGGCAAGGAACAGCTCACCTTGCAATGGAATGAAAATTGCTACTAGTGCTGCAGAAGTGCACTTTTCTCTATAGCTTATTTTGTGCAAGATATTGTTTTCATATATTTTACATATATATATATATATATATATATATATTTTTTTTTTTCATATATTAAACAGATGTTAAGCACAAGAATGTGCATTCCTTGCTGTGTTCCTTCTTCTAATACATCCCATCAGATATTAAACTTCAGGAAGCTGTTATTAAGCAATATTTGGAGCAACATTATCTGAGTTATTTATTTGGAAGAAAATATTCTCAGAAATTGTGTAAAAATAAGAGAACAGCGGTTCATGATCCTCATGCTAGGGATGACATGCTTTGAATATTTGCTTACACTGCTAACTTGATTAAATACACTTGCTAAATACGCATAAATTCTCTGCAACTCAATCACTCTCATAAATGGAGGGAAGTAGGCACCTATATGAAATTGCCACACGAGGACAGCAAAACACAATCTACTCAACTTTTACAGATTTAGTGCTACAGTATTATGTAGTCTAAGATATTATATCTTGAGTAAACATCAAATTATATTTTAAGTCTCACACTTGCTTCAAATTAATACTGTAGATTATATAATATATATATACAAATAGCTGCTGCTGTATTCATAACGACTGTCTTGTGCTCATTCCAGGACAATAATTATATAATTACACAATTATATGGTAATTATATAATGTGTGTGTCTCACCCTATGCTACAGTTGTGCCCAAAAGTTTGCATGCCCCTTGCAGAATCTGCTAAATCTTAATACTGTTATCAAATTAAGAGGGATCATAAAAAATCCCTTGTTATTTTTTTATTTAGCACTGTCCTGAATAAGCTTTTTCACATAACTGATGTTTACATATAGTCCCCAAGACAAGATAATAGCTGAATTTATAAAAATGACCCTGTTCAAAAGTTTAAATACCCTTGATTCTTAATACTGTGTGTCGTTACCACGACTGTTTTTTTGTTTTGTGATAATTCTTCATGAGTCCCTAATGTACTAACAGCTGAAAGTCTGTAAATTTTGATCATGATCCTGATTTACAATGGGGGTTGAATAATTTGGATTTGTATATTGAATATATAAAATGATAGTGAACATTATAAAATTATAGCATGTTATAGTGACCTCAATAAAACAACCAAAACAAATGTGTGTAAAATTGAGATATTTCTTGTGTTTTATCCAGCTAAAAAAGCCTGGGGTCCAATTGACCCCAAAGAACACTGATGCTACAAAATGTGTACAGGACATTGAAAAAAAATATCATGATACTTTTATGTTTACCGAATGGTCCCCATTAAGTTACTAAAAGTCATTAAATCTGAAGCAAAAAAAAAATTGCAATCATGTATTTACAGACATTAAATATTGAATGCAGTCAAATTGCCCCTAAGGATAATAGGAGGGTTAAAACAACCACAATTAGCTTGTTAAACATGAGCTTGTTAAACATGAATGAGTTACAAGCCAGTGACAAATATGACAACCTTGAACTATTTACTTTAAATCAAATGAATGAACAGGCTTGGGGAGTTCCAGAATACATGTAACAGTGTTACGTAATCATATTGTATGATATATATAATCATACAATATATATCATATGTGTGTGTGTGTGTGTGTATATATGTGTGTGTGTGTATATATATATATATATATATATATATATATATATATATATATATATATATATATATATATATATATATATATACATACACACACACACACACACACACACACACACATATATAAAATAGTGTGTATGTGTATATATATATTTAGTGTGTGTATATATAAATATTATATGTGTATATTTATATAATATTTATATATAATATTTACATACATACACACTTTACATATATACACTATAAATATAATATAATTTATATATATACATATAAATATATATATATATAAATATAAAATATTTATATATATATATACACACTATACATATATACACATCATATTTATATATAAATTACATATTTATATAAATATACACGTATGTATAATATTTATACTGTGTGTATATACACACATATATATACATATATATATATATATATATATATATATATATATATATACACACACACACACACATATATATATTTAGTGTATATATATGTGTATATTTATATCATATTTATATATAATATATACATATACACTATATAAATATAATTTTTATATACACACATACATATACATATACATATACATATATATATATATATATATATATATATATATATATATATATATATATACACACATATACACATACTATACATATACACATAATATTTATATATATATTATATTATATTATATATATATATATTTATATATTATATCAGGATCTTTACATAGATAGATATTTTATATAAAATATATTTCCAACCGAAGAAATACGGAAATATAAAGAATTCACAACATTAACGTCCTTAAATGAAGTTATGTATAATAAAGAGGATTGACACAGGAAAAAAGTATTGAACACGCTAACTGAAATGCCTTTGTTTGTAATGACAGCTTCAAGATGCTTCCTGTATGAAGAAATTAATCAGCCACAGTATTCAGGTGTGATTTTGGCCCATTCTTCTAAATATATTGTATTTAAATCTTGTACAATTGGATTGAACTCAGGTGCTTGACTGGGCCATTCTAACACCTTGATTTTTTTCTCTCAAACCAATTAAGAGTTTCTTTTGCTGTATGTTCGTTGGATCGTTGTCCTGCTGGAAGGTCCACCCACATCTCATCTTCATCATCCTGGTGGATGGCAGCAGATTCTTTTCAAGAATCTCCCGGCAAAGGGCTCCATTCATCGTTCCTTCAATTATATGAAGGCTGCCATGCGATGAAAAACAGTCCCACACCATGATTCTTTCTATCCATCCATCCATCCATCCATCAAATATATGAATAAGGATATTATTTATATACAAACACTCCTTGTAGGGTTTTTTTTTTTTAATGGACAAAATAGCACTTTAAGTGACAAATGTATTATTTACAAAAACTAAATCATTAGCAAGGAAAATCTTAATAATTTACAAAATTATAAAAATACCACTTCTTTTTTTTTTTTCTTTTAAATGACCATCACCCACTGGCATAGATTTGAGGGAATCTATGTAAGCCTCAATACTAAATGTTATTTCTGTTTTCTTAGGTAGTTAAATTATTCTTCATAGTCCACAATGATTTTTTGGTTATTGTGTAAAGAAAAGTTGGCACCACAATTGGCACGGAAGCGTTTTAAATGTTTCTCAACATACATGGTTGTCTTTTTTTTCAGTGGATGAGTGATGTTAAAACTTCCAGGACTGTATTACAATCCATCATTGCACAGCGCTCCCTTCATTTTGCGCGCGCTCACACACACACACCTCTAGGCCAACACTTGCCATTTTCACTTTGCATTAAGGCATCTTCTACTGACATATCAGAATGAGCAATCAGTTAAGGCTACTGCCACTGCAACACTGTCCCAGTTCCTGAAGAGATTTAAGAGGCAATAAAAAAAAAAATGACTGTCCTTTTCATCAACACCATTTATCTGAGGCAGGCCAAATCCAGAGGACATAAACATCATAAGGTTTTGTTCCTGCAAGGGATCAAATGTGCTGCATTTCCTTTGGGTCCAAGAGAGCTCACCACATTCACGTTCGCATATAGAGCTTTATCAGTCCTGCCTCGTGCAGCTGCTGCCAGAGACGCAACTCCATTCGCAAGTCATGGTTGGCATAGAACAGTACTGGGTGGAATCTTCTGTCGTAGTAATGGTCTGAATAACGTCGGTAGTCCAATGTCATAAATCCATAGGCGTTTACCTTTTGATATCACATCAACAAATGAGCAAGATCAGTTTTCACAAAGTTGATTGCTTAGTTAGCCATTAAATTACGCATTGGCCAATTGTGTATTCGATTACAGAGGACTGTACAAATATTAGTCTTTAAGCATGTTCAATATAAACCACATTTCCTCATCTCCCTAATGATATTAGAAATAAAATGCATTATAATTGCAAAGCCAATAGCTTCTAATAAATAAATATTTTTTCATATTGGTTGTCATGACTTAACAAAAAAAATAAATAAATAAAAATAAATCCAGAACAGATTAAGTAAAACAGATCCTACCACATCACATGTATGAAGAGCGGCCAGCAGCATCACTGCTCCTGTGGATGGCCTGTAGATCTCTTTATATTTGGTATCGAGAGCGTGTGAACGCAGAAACCTACCAAGATATAAATATTGGATTAAAGCTTACAGACACAGCTGAAGATTTCCATTTCTCCACAGTCAGATGCTGAATTTATTAATGAAATTTAAAAATATTTGTTCAGCATTATTCAGTGTTTTACATGTGTACACAAATCAAGGCTACAATCAAGGCTTCTTGCTCTAGTTGTGTGCCGAAAATATTCATGAATACACACTCACCTGTTTCTAAGGTAACGGATGAAATCAGGGTGGTACATTTTAAACTTCTCTACAGTCGTGTCATCTCCAAAATACTGCTTTGGCCTAAGACCAAAGAACAAAGACAAGCACAAAAATTGTTATTAACTATTGTTTCCCCTGAAAGATGCATTACGGTAAGTAAGGTGAGTCAAAAAAAAGTGCCACATTTGGCAAGAATCACATTTGGTTTGTAAAATCATCATGTGGGAAATAAGATAACCGCAGTATTTACTCAACACCCTGCTCTGATCCTGTCTCGACCGGTATGCGCATGGCTGCAGCCCTCATGAGAATATAGTCCCGGTCATGATCAGGAAGGAAAATGTACCTGGTCTCCTGGAAGGTAAATAAATGGAAAAACGCCACAAACAAGAAAGAAAGCATGAAAACATGAACATGCGAGTTTAAGCCCTGAGTCTTTTCCTATGTAAATAGTTGTTCATGCAAAATATGCAGCTGTTTATTGCTGACGAAGTCTGGAAACACTACTAATCAGTCTAGACACAATCTAGCCATCAGAAAATTGTATTTTACAAGGTAAATCAGCATTTAAGTATAAATTCAGGAGCATGCAGGGATCTGAAAATACTTATTCAATCAAGAACAATAAGTGCAGTGCAAAACTGCCTCTCTGGCTTATTACTATTGTGACAACCAAAAAAATAAAAGCAGTGAAGCAGCTGAAGAGCAGTGAAGAGAGTTCACAGAGAAACTGTGCTGCATGAGAGCACTTCAGTCCGTGAGCACCAAGACACGTCCTTTGGGTTTACTTTGCCCTGAGTCAATGTACAATTAACACAATTTTAAATGACCCTTTGCTGATACTGCGCTTCTTCTAGCTATTAAAGATACTGCACTAGATTATAAAAAAATGCATCCAAGCTTGACTGTTCATTACCTTGCTCTTGGGGGGGGCATGAAAACCTAAGCTTGCATAGCTTCTCAAAGAGTTACGCAAGGTGTTAGTGGAGAAGGTGTAGAAAGAGGTACGTGAGCCAACATCTTCCTCAAACCCTTTAATAACCGCACCATTTGTCCTGGGAGAGAGACAGAGAGAGAGACAGAGAGAGGGACAGAGAGAAATTAGTTTAATTATGCTTTGCAACACTGTTTCTTTAGTCACAATACTAACCATTTGCTACCAGGCTCAAATCTTACATGTTCTGTTTTTGTTTTTTAACTAGATGCCATGTAAAAACAGTGTGCAAAAAGCTTCATCTAAACTGACATTTCAATTTAAATGGTGTACTTATAATTTGCTGATGTCAAAAAAAGTTTAAATGGGGACGAGAACTGAAAAAGCAGAAGCAAAACCAAACCAAACCAAACATCAACCTGAACTTCTCAAAAGCTTTTTTAAGGAACAGTGAGGTTTACACCAACACTGTAACATTGTAATTTTTTTTAATGATTACAAACTTTGGAAGCAGCTGATTTAATGTTTAAATTGTGTACTGAACCTTTAAGTTATCTAAATGGAAAAAAAAATTCTGCTCATACCATTTTCTATTGTTGTGCAAGATCAAGCTGTTCATCTCTTAAGTTTAACACAACAAATGACTAAGCCTTTTGTTTTCAGACTCTGTTATAGCCATTTTGCAATTTTTATTGTGGAGTTGGAATTTGGGGTTGTTTGGTGTAGCAAGGAGCTAGCGTGATCTGTTATTTGGGATTGTGTTACGTTTTGTGAAGTTTTGGTGGTGTGTTTGCTCCTGGGTCACGTGTTAAGCGGGAGGTGTATATGATGTAGGTTAATCTTCTGACAGGTGTGGACAGAAACGGAGAGCTGGGAAGCACACCTTTTTTGACCACGCTCCTGCACGCCAATTCAGGACAAGTAAATTTACGTTAAGTTTAATTTCAACAAGTTTTCATTCATCATTTTTGTTTTCGTCAAGAAAATAAAGGACTTTTTATCAACGGTATGCGAGGAGAGCGCGTTAAACCAACCCTGGTTCCCATGTTTCCCCGGCATCGAACAAATCGCCAACACAGACTCCATCCTCAATTAGCTACCGTACAGTATACACAGCGTTTTGTCTAATTTTAAGGCTGCAGAACACCACATCCATGCAAATAGAAGAGCTCAAATCTCACCTGAACACATAGTCATGCTGGTCAATCTCTTGCCCTTTCTTTGAGCCGTTCAGGATTCCCCCATTTCCTACCACAGCACATCGGATACACTGGGATCTGTTCTGCTTTTTCTCCCAGTCATCAAACATCAGCTGATTAGCGGAGGTGTTCAATATGGCCAATGAATTTTTGAGAACTGTAAACACATTAAATGTGCAATTTAATAGTCTGTAATTGTTAGCAGCTCCTTGGAATGAATAGCGGTTTCATATTACATACACACACACACACACACACATATATATCTGCTACCACATGCTACCGAGACATCAGCCTAGTGCACGTTCTCACGCTAATGAACAGATGACACAAAATGACAGCAATGGACATATTCCCTGATTAATGATTGCAATCAAAGCAAATTAGACAGCAATCTGTGCTCTATCTATTGAGAAATTTCAAAAGGACGAACTACAGCATGTTCTTATAATACAATTAATCTGAGAACACTTTTCTTGTATCTTAAAGATAAAACTCAGCACAAGGAGGTCATTTCTAGCAGCACACAGCAGCAACCCACACTGCAGCAAGAGCTGGAAAGGTAAGAAATGTCTACGGACAATGCTAGGTTCGTCAAAATAACACCCAGTATGCGGTTCTTGATGATCAGCCACTATCAAACCTTGAGAGTAAGGGATTCTGACACAGTGAAAAAAATCTTACTTACAGCTGTACAGAAGCACTTTTTCAACCTTTTTCCAATGCAGGGAATTTAAAATCAGAAGGAATTATAAAGAAGGAATCTAGTATCCGAAACAAATGAACGTGTGTCTTTCATGGCCATTGTGTAATCCAAGGAAATAAACAAAGCTAAATAAAACGTCATGATTAATACTAAGTCGGTTACCCATTTCGGTAAAATGTCGTTCCAAAGAAAATTATACTCAATCTCAAGGGAAAAAATGGTATCGATGCATTCTTAGCGAACTTGCCCATTTTCTCCATATACAGTTTGTGTGTGTGTGTGTGTGTGTGTGTGTGTGTGTGTGTCATTCTGTAGCCCTATTAAATAGCAAATACTGACAACAGAAAAAAAAAATATCAAAGTTATCAAGTTTACACACATTTCTGATGATTCTACCTATGGCTTCTTTCAAGCCATAAGAATCAAGAGATTATAAAATGTTCTCTGCAGTGACGGACTAAAATGCAATGCTGAATATTAACACCCAAAACTCGTAGCAGTTCTTCTAGTTTGACCTATTGTGAATAAATAAAAAGGCCTCAGTATGAAATACTGTTCTAAAAGGTGGAAGGACCTGGCTCAAGGTTTATAATCCTATCCCTACAGTAATCATAACAAACACTTACCATTAGCCCTAACTTCAGGAAAGGCTTTGGGTAGCCCAGTAGATCATTTGAATACATATTTATAAATATGCCAATTCATGCAAAATAATAAGAAGTTCATTTTTTATTTGCAGATTTAAAATAACCATTACACTGCAACATACCAATACCCTGGCCCTCACATGGCAATCAACAATATGTCTCCACTGTTACCATGAACACAATATTGACTATTAATAGCATCAGATATGCTCACCTTCGAAATCGACATTACCCCATCCATAAGCACCATAATAGTGGCGTAACCGCTTATATTCGGGCTCGGAGAAATGCTTCACCCACTGCAGAACTGGCACTTTGGCCAAGAACCTCTCACCAAAGTCAGTCTGCAACACCTTTTTACGAATACTGCTTGGGCAGCTCTGAAATGCAAAATAAAAGTAGCCAACACAGGTCTATTGGCAGACTATTGGTTTAAAGCTGGATTTAAGCAGTGCCACTAAAAGTTCTCCACTTTTAAAATGACTGATGCATTTTTTAAAATTATCATCATGGTACTTTAGCTTACAGCAGTGGTCACCAACCCTGTTCCTGGAGATCTACCTTCCTGAAGACTTTAGCTCCAACCATAATCATGCCCACCTGACCATCTAATCATTGTCTTAAGAAGTTCTTGATCAACTAAAACAGGTGCGTTAGATTTTGGTTTGCGATGAAACCTGCAGTAAGGTAGATCTCAAGGAAGAGGGTTGGTGACCACTGGCTTAAAACATTCATGCATGTTTATGTAAAATGGGATTGTTTGTTTACCAAAATGGAAGTGTCTGAGATGAGTTTTTCCATTAGTTTTCCAAAGTATATATATCAACACTCAATTGTTTATACATCAAACACCCAACATCCCAGACAGTTGTTTTGAGGTTAAAGTTAAAAAAACAAAACTAAAATACTTACAGTTTGTGACAGATCATCATCAGTGGCGTATATGTCTCCAAAGTAGTCTGGTGCTGTGGGTTTGGTTGGTTCAGTTATGGGTTTGGTTGGTATTAGGGGTTCCTCTGGAGATTTGATTGTGTGATGCACACTTTCAATCACAGAGCTGCCAAAATGAGAAATGCAATATATAAATGGGGTGCTTTTTACATATTAGGACAGCAATCAAGACCAGTGGTGAGGCTTGTAGAGTAAACTACAGACATTGAAACATTTTTGATGGACTGGTGTGTAGGCAGAGAAGATTTACTTTTCTATCAGGAATACACTGAAAAGTTATTTGACTCCATGATCAATTATTTCTCATTCATCACAGGGGCAATGATTAAGTGGCTCCATGATTAAGGCTTTGGACTGATCAGAAGGTCAGGAGTTCAAGCCCCAGCACTGCCAAGCTACCACTGCTGGGCCCTTAAGCAAGGCCCTTAAGCCTCAATTGCTCAGTGTGTATAAATGAGATAAATGCAAGTCGCTCTAGATAAGGGCGTCTGCCAAATAAAAGCCATAAAAAGCCATAAATAACTGTTTAGAAGGTTACAAGTTCAAATCCCAACATCACCAACAACTACCACTGCCTTAACCTGGAACTGTTTAGTAGTTTCTTCCTTCAATTTTTTTGTATTGGATTTGCATTGGGTAAAATGACAGCAAAATTTAAAAAAAAAAAAAAAAAAAAAAGAAGTAGTTGAATGCACACTTATGATCTGCAATTCCCAAATTCTCTCAACTGGCCCTGATAGAGTTTAATATGAATGCACACCATCTATAGCTCCAGTACCTAATGAATCATAAACAGCATCGTTAAATTGGTCACCATCATCGGCCAAAACTCAGGCAGCAATGTGGCAGCTACACAATGAAACACTGAACCTGACCAGGCAGTGTGTGGAAGGCATGAAGGCCCAACTCCTACTGCACCACCTCCTGGTTAACACTGACAACATTTACATGGACATCAATAATCTAATTATTGATCTTATTCTGAATAAAGGCAATATTGTGATTAAGGTGTTTACATGAGGCGCTTTTATAATACTCCTTTCATGTTACCAATTTACATGTTATAGACCGTAGAGCGATTAACGTCACGTCATTATGTCCCCACGCCACGCCGTCCAGCGTTCTCTCCAGAATTTCACGTATCAACATACAGTTCGTCTTCGTTATGGTACCGTATTTAGTTTTGAGTGTTTCATTTTTAATTTTACTTCGAGTGCAGTTAATTATTTGTCATGCTATACGTACAAATAGACGACTGCTTGAAGCCGTGGGCTGCGTCTGAAACCGCGTACTTACCTACTATATAGTATATAGAAATGCATGCATCTTGCCTACTATGTAGTAGGTAAGTATACGGTTTCGGATGCAGCTGTGCTCTCTTGTTTGACGTTAAACAGTTGAGCACTGCCGTGTGTGTACGTGTCCTGTCACAAAATGCGGTGAAAACTCTCACACGACGTTAGTGTTATTAAGGTGTTTATATGTCTGTAATACACGTCGATAATGCAACTAAAATAGGAATATTCTACGTCTTAATTCGATTTGTGTTTACTTCAAGTATGACTTTAATCAGATTAAGGTAATAAAAAAATTGCTGTTTACATGGTAGTTTCTTAATCAGAGTATTGTCTTAATCGGGTTAATATTGGATTATTGTTGTCCATGTAAATGTACTACTAGCACTATGGAAAGCACCCTGACCTGTTTTGTGGAATTACACTGAACTGCACTGCACCTAGCCTGACAGTCCAGCAGGGGGTGGTGAAGACAGCCCAGTATATTGCCCAAGTGAAACTCCCCGACCATAAGGAACTCTACACTGGCCAGTGCAACTTTAAGGCCCTCGGAATTGTCAGGTGGCCATTTCATCCCAGACATGGCCTGTTCGGCAGTTACCATTTGGAGACAGCACTTGCATAACAAGACTGTGGGACAGCTTCTTCTCAGAATTGTAACCAGACTGTCTGGCCCCGGTCACATCAATACCCCCTCTCTCCTTTAACAAACCCAGTCTCTGCTCCTGAAAACAAAGGAGCTCGCCGCTCTAGAACTCGAGGTGACAAGACACCCTGGTCCCATTCTCAGTGTGCACACAACATTTCACACCAAATTCCCAGCATGGACATTTGCACTGACTCATCTACAATATTACAAGATACTGTCTATATATATATTTTTCCCCATCTGTCTCTTTTCACATTTGTTTGTAAAATATATTCAAATATTTTAAATACCGTAACCTTGAAGTTTATGTAATGTATACATTTTGCTATTAGGTCACAATTCATTGTTGGCTGGATTTCTTTTCTAGATCGATGACAAAGAATCGTATTTTACCTTCGTCTCATCTACAATGGTAGGGGCTTACCTAGTTTTAGCTTAGCTGTGTTTGTAGAATTGTAATTGAGGATAATTGGCCAGGCTCAGTTTGTGGAATCCCCACACCCTCCAAATTATTATATGGAAAATTTTAATTAAAAGGAAGTCCAAATACAGAACAGAGAATTAAAAAAAAAAAAAAGAAAACAAAAACCAACTAGGCCAATACATGAACTACAGAAATAAGTCAGTAAAAAAGTAAAAAACTAAATAAGCACTAAAAAGTAGTGAATAATACCATGAATACTGAATAGCTAGCAAAAACATGGAAAATATTCCAGTGTCAGAAATTAAATTAATCCATCTATTCATTACACTTCAAACAAACAGGTATTGCCAAGGTGACAATTTGTTTTCTTTAAGAATAAGCTTTTTTTCCCCCCTTTTATTCCTAACTATAATAATTCCTTTTTCCTTCATTTCACAACACCTCATCTCATACAGGACTTGTGGCAAATGCAGACCGTGTGCATACAAGCATTAGTAATAAACCAAAAATGTTTGTAGATTAACTTTAGAAAGCAGAATCTACCTACAAAATTCCCCCTATATACTGATAATCTAGTTGTTCTCAACACACTTAAGACTTGGTATGAATTTAGACTGCACTTTAAATTTTTAGGTGGATCCTCTTTGGGTCCTTTAGTCAACAACCATCTATTTCCTCCATCGTGTTTTGACTCCACATTCTCAGTGTGGTATGACAATGGTATTAAACAAGTTAGAAATCTGTATGCCGATGGTGTCTTTGATAGCTTTGCCAATCTGTCATCTACTTATGACCTCCCTGTGACGCATTTCTTTCGGTATTTTCAAGTTCGGAATTTTGTTTCTAGATGTTTTTCTGATTTCCCCTCTGCGCCTCCTGAACAGGCTTGGGAAAGCTTGTTTTCAAACAATCCACATCAGAGAGGAACGATTTCTATTATTTATGATTTTTTTCTGGCGTTAGGTAGTGAGTCGAGTACCAAATCGAGGGCCGGTTTGTTTTTGGTGTTTGTACTTTTAATTTTGTTTTCCTTTGTTAGTATAAAAAGAAAAAAAAACTGAACGATTTCTGCTGAGTGCTGCTTGGTTTGTTTTTTCTTCTCAATGAAATATTTGGGAAAGGGAAGGGAGAAAAAAGTAATGTTCAATAGAAATGTTCAGCAGGAACGTTCAACTGGAGACTGTTTGTTTGAGTTGAAATAAAATATAAACATAGTATGTTGACATGGGGGGGGCAGAATGAAATGTGATGAAGTTGGTTCTGAATAGTTTAGTTGTATTAACAAACAATAATATAGTGTTCCAGGTAAGAGATTGTGAGATCATGTGACAAACGGTATTTCAATGAAGAGTTTTAATGCGGTCACAAGGAAGTACTTTTTAAAAAGGACACCCTACTCACATATAAGCAGTTACCAAGGGCTATAAATGTTCTACTACAGAAAAAGCACAAAAGAACTGACAAACCATGGAAGGGCATATATTAATACGATTCCTATACTATTCCTACATCATACTAAATCTCTCAAGCAATATCTGTAGTGCTTCCCTTAAAGTATAGGGGCCTTGCTTCTCCCAAAACGGCGCAGAATAATAACAACGTGCATGTGACCAGTACACAACAACAGACCTCAAACAGAGCTGAAAAGGTCACTGAGCATTCCAGTGTAGTGCTAGTTGCTATTAAGAGTAAGTTACTAGTTTGTTACTTAAAAAAACAGACCTTTAGACTGCTCTACATTTTACACATCAGATTAAATGCCACTATAATGATTAAGCCCTACTTCTGCAGACTGAGAGAGTGTGTTAGCGCTATATTCGGGCAAGCCACCAAAGCCAAAATGACTCACTCGGCTACATAAATAGCAGTTAAATGAAGCCTCGAAGTTATCGAGTGTTTCCATGACTAGATACTTGAGAGGGTGATCAAAATATAGGTCACATTATACAAATCATTTGTCTGTGTGAAATTTCTACTGAATTCAGTCAAAAGCAAGGCTGTCTTTCATTTTGTTAAAGTACATGATGTGGTGCGTAACAGGGCAGGAAGTATGGTTATCTCTGGGGAAAACATGCTCATGTAGCCATTAAATAGGCTACATGCACCACTCAGGCATATGGTTATCTCCCTCTCATTCAAAAAAAAAGAAAAATCATTCTTCAAATGAGTGGAACTCAAGCACCTCTAATAGGGAATAACCCTATCGTGGGTTCAAACTATAGAGAGAGTTTTAAACAGCATTTTCCAGTTTTAACCAGTAATTAAAGTTATTCATTGACAAATAGTCAGTCAAGATCTACAGTGTAATAAACCCATGATGTTTTGTTAAGTATTGTGTGAAGTATACAAAGTTGTCCTTATTTGTCGCATTAACTGGTTCAAGAACAGTATTACGAAGCACCTTCATACCTGTTGCGGACAATCATCTGCTCTTCTGCCTTCTTCAAGCTTGAACGCATTATGTAGGATCCAAGCACAATGACCAAAAACAGGATGGAGAGAACTAACTTTTTCTGATGCAGCAAACACATCATCCTGGCCACCTGGAAAGGTCATAGGGACTCCGTTTGGGCAAACGAATCAGACTAAAGCATCAGGATTACGAGGAGTGAAGTAGGAAAGCACAGTGCTGTCTTCTTAATCCCAGTGGTCTAACACCCCAGAGAACCAGGTTCTGTCCTGCAACACAGAAAGGGAAGTTTTGCATGTATATTTTTGTGCAGAGCACTAATCTGTAATCTCGTTTTAAAAGGACTTAAAAAGTACATGCAGCAAGAACCTTTTAATTTTTTTTTCCCCCTGGAATTTGGATCTGGCTGATTACAAGGTATGCGAGATCACTTCAGACATAGAAGAACCAGTTGGAGAGAAACAAAGTGTGTAAAGTTTATTCAACTTCGCACGTCAATCCCTGGCAAGATACTGTATGTTAATAACTTATACATTAACTTGTGTTTAATAATGTAATGAACTTTTTTTATTCTGAACATGTATGTCCAAATGATGTTTCACAATAGTAAAAAAAAAACAATATACAAGAGTACAACTTGGCCTCCATCACACTTTATACACTGGAACATCGCGGTGTTTGCTCTATTACATACAGATATATTCTTGATACAAGTACATTAAAGAATTTATGTCTAAGAAAACAAAAACAAGGCCTGCTTTGATTTCTTTCTTCTTTTTTTTTGCCAAATATATATATATATATATAACAAAAATGCCAAACTGGCCTGTCTGCATAAGAGAGGAGCAGGAGTGCACACAGAGAAGAGTTCCACTATGTTCTCTATTCTCATCACTTGAAAACTAAGCCTCTGGGACATCACTGAATTAAACAGAAAATACCTTCCACTCAGTTACAAGAAACAAAACCCTCTCCTTCCAATGCAAACAACGAAGTTTATAGGTCCGCAATGAAGCCAAACACAGCACACGGACAGTTAGAAAATCCTCTACTCTAACAGCACAAAGTTTCTAACAAACCAGACAAGGAGAGAAAAGAAAAGGGAGGAAACAAAAGAACTGCTCTTACTCTAGGATGGTTCCTGCCAGACCCAGACTTGGAGATAAATGTTTGTAAACTTGTTTACCAAACAACCCAATTCCACAGTTTCTCACGCACACATACATACATATATATATATATATATATATATATATATACATGTATACATATACACACTAACTCACACTCTCTCTCTCTCAGCACACAAGAGGGATGGACGCTTTGTGAAATGAGCAGCTGCTGCTAACGGTAGACGCCTTCCTCACATCCTGCCTTTCAAAGGGGAGGGCGTAAGGAGAAAGAGGGAGGGGCCTGTAGAGAGGAAACGCGCACACACAGAAAGTTGAACAAAAAAAAAGCCGAGGAACATCTTAGTGACCACTTGCTCGCTCTCTTTCTTCCCGACACACAAAAGTCACCTTAGATCAAAGGCAGCCATGCTTCATTTGAATGTTGCCTTTATCTCCACCCACCGCGCGCGCACGCGCGCACACACACACACACTTCAGGGGTAAAGGTAGTGTTACACTGTGTTCATATGACTTTTGAGATATGCGAGGAATTTCCAGTTGGAAAAGAAAATGTATTTTATCCATGTTTTTTCTAAGAATGTGTGGATAATGAAAGACTGTGTAGATCATAGCTAGACTTTATTTTGTCTTAGGGTGTGTTTTCAAGTGAACTTCTTGCAAAAGTTTGCACCAATCCGCTTTCTTTCCAGGAGGAGGAAGAAGAAGAAGAAAAAAAAAAACCCTATTTCTCTCTCTCTCTCTCTCTCTCTCTCTCTATATATATATATATAATATATAATATATATATAAATACATATAAATAAATAAATATAAATATATATATATATATATTTATATATATATATATAAAAAATATATATATATATAAATATAAA